>NC_090989.1:13945781-14247187 GCF_041146395.1 Eulemur rufifrons | reverse complement strand
GTATTAGTTTGCAGTCCCACCAACAGGATATGAGTGTTCCTATCTCTCTGCATCTATGCCAGCGTTTGTTGTTTGGGGACTTTCTGATAAAAGCCATTCTCACTGGAGTTCAGTGACACCTCATTGTAGTTTTGATTTGTATTTCCCTGATGATTAGAGATATTGAGCATTTTTTTCGTATGTTTATTGGACATTAGTCTATCCAAAAATTTTTTAAAAAACTTTTTCTAGCAATAATAGTAGCTCCTGAGTATTGAATATTTCCTATGCCTATTCCTTACATCACACTACGTTATATTTAAAACATCTCTAGAAGGCAAGACGGGGGGTATTAGTTATCTTTAATAATTGAATAAATTAAAACTCAAGACAGACTGTGCCTTTTTTAAGGCCACACAGCTTTTTCTTGCTGAATCAACAGAAATGGAACCCAAATTTGGACCTAAAGCTCGTGGTTTTTTCTTGTGTTACCTACTATTAATATCTCCCCAAAAGGAACTAGAGAAAGGGAATTTTTTATATTGGTATTTATGGTCAAACTTCATGAAGAAACAAAACTTGTTCAAAACATTTTTCCCTTGGCTAGGGCATGGTTGAAAACAATTTGCATGTCCAAGCTTTGAAAATTAAAAAAAAAAAATTTGATTTGCTGAAATTTAAAATCTATTTCTTTAGACACTCTATTCAGAGAAGTTTTTACTGGGGAAATCTTGGAGATCACACCATAATCATTCTTTGTTTAGAGTTTAAGAGAGTCCCCCATGCTGAAGTTACCATTAGCATCCCTTTCTCATCAATCTTCCATTTTTGTCCCCATCTTGGTAATTCCTTAATTACAGACTAGGTCATGATCCCTAACGATATGAACACTGCTGAACATGTACTTGGCTAAAATAAGCATTAAACAAATTCAATGCAATGAAGTGAACAGTTTTATGTTTTGGTGTCCTCAGTTTATTGCAATACAGGAAAACTTTTGTTTGTATTTTACAAGATCTTCTTAGTGACCAACAGAGGCAATGATGTCATTCTTATCTTTACCGCTCCATTAGAATTGTTCTTTTCAGTGACTCACTAACAACTTTTCTTTTCACCTTTACCAAAGGCCAAAAGAAAAACACTTTTTACATTGCATAAAACTGCATCCCACACAGTTATTTTTGGAATTGCTTGAAAAACAAATTAAAAAAAAAATCTCTTATTCTCCTGTAATAGTCCTTTCTACTGAAATGTAAAGCATGATGTGCAGCCTTGAATGAGGAGAGCAAAGGTTCCATGACAGAAATTTCTGGCCAGGCAGAGACTGATTAGTACATCAGTCTCTGAAATGGTAACATCAGATAATGAATAGGGCCAAAACAGAGCACTTTTCATAATATTATTTTGAATCCACAGCAGTTTATAATAGGCTTAAGTCATGTTAATTATGGAAAGACATGTAGAATAATATCTTTAATATGAGTACATATGCTTAAAACAATGTATTTTAAGAAATATAAGAATATGGGCCAGGTGCTGTGGCTCACACCTGTAATCCTAGCACTCTGGGAGGTGGGAGGATTGTTTAGGGCCAGGAGTTTGAGACTAGCAAGAGCAAGACCCCATCTCTACACAAAACAGAAAAATTAGCCAGGCGTGGTGGCGTAAGCCTGTAGTCCCAGCTATTTGGGAGGCTGAGGCAGAAGAATCTCTCGAACCCAGGAGTTTGAGATTGCAGTGAGCTATGATGACGTCACTGCACTCTAGCCCTGGCAACAGAGTTTCAAAAAAAAAAAAAGAAAAGAAAAAAAAAGAATATTATGCTAATCAGAAGAACTACTTAATAATTACTAAGTTATATAAACAATTAAGATTATTAAGTGATATTGCAATTAATTAATTATGTGATTTAAGCCTCCCAAACGTCTTATTAGAATGGCACTATTATTATGTCACTTTCACTGAGGAAACTGAGATTGCAAGTTTAAATAACTCACCCAAAGCCTCACAGCAAACAGGTAGGAAGGCCAATATAGGAACACCTGAGCCCACACACTTGACCCATTATGTGCTGCAGGTCATTATAGACCTAGCTCAAAACTTAACCAATAGTTTACGTTACTATACAGCTTTGCCTCTTAGAAAGCAGATAAACTTTGCAGAAGTAGTTATCTGAAACCATGCCCTGCACATTGCGAGTTTTCAATAGGCTTTTGAGCAGTATGAAGATAAATAAAGTGTCTCTATTTCATGCAGCAAAAGCCATTGTTCCATATGAGAAATCGTAAGACAGAAATTTGTGAGAAAAAAGGCCACACAAACAGAAAACACATGATCACACACATGCACAGATACACAAGACCACATGAGCAAACAATGAATATGGGAGCACAAGAAATGACTTTCCCTTGTAAAGTCAGAGTTAACAGGACAGGGAAAAGTAATTAACCGGGCAAATAGAGCTAAGCCATGTTACTGATTAATTTACAAAACAATTAACTTTCCACTTAAAATTCAAATTAAGATTCTGTCTGCCTTAGGCAACCAGTGTTTGCAAATTTTAATAGGGCTAGACATTAAGTGCCTTCCTTAAAACCAACTTTAGACCGCACTGGGTGAGAATATTATTGAAACAAGCAGTGCATGGCATTCTTGGTTTTCAGTTATTTTTTTAAAAGACAGAAAATATTGTAATAGATAATAATATGTTGTATGCGCTAATATGTTTTCAATGAGAATATGAAGAAAATTAGAAGTTGTTTAAATCCTCATCTCAAATAGTTACAGAGATTTTGTACTTTTGGTAAAATTTTCAAGATACGTCATAAAATATCTTCTGAACACTTCATTTCCAACTGTTCAACAAATATACTATGTACCAGGCACTAATAGACTCTGGGGTCCAAGAAATACAAGACATAGTCTCTGCTCTTTATGATTTAACATACACAGAGTGGGAGAAAGAACCGCTAAGTCAATTAACTTTGTCATATTAAGCCAAGTAATTAAAAGTAATGATAATATCAGTCCATGATTATACAGCTTTAAAAATAGTAGACTTATCTGTTTCAGCATGCTAAATAAACAACAGCTCTTTCCCCAGCCCTTTATGTGTATGTCCATGGGAAGGCGTTTCAAGAACACTAACAGATACTGCTTTTGAGGACCTTTTGAGAGAGCACCTATATATTTTCACATTCTTGCTATGTTACTGCAACACTCCAGTGTCCTCAAAGGGCAGGAGCCGTGCCCTGCCTTTACATTCCCCATGTTCACCAGCACACAGACCAAGAAGACCCTGGGTAGATGTGTCCTGAGAAGAGTCATGTCATGGATTTGGTGCTGATCTGGTCAGTAGGTCTTACTTTCTTCATGGTAAAACACTGTATCAATGATTGATCCAAACCATTCTTTTCACTTTGAAAAAAGCACACCATTAACTGCACAGACAGGTGAGAACAGCTGTCAAAATCACAAGGGGACTTTGGTCTAGGTGCTGTTGCTCCTCGTATAAAAATTATTGAGACAACGATTGCCAAGAAAGAAATTTTTAATACGACAGATGTCTTGTTGGGAGAACAGGAGAAGCTACCTCAGATTTGTCTCCCAACTAAGAGATAACACAGGCTTCTAAAGGAGGGACCATGTGCTTTAGGGCAGGTCATGGTGTATCTCACAAGGGGCTAGGTGCATTGGGGCAGGTGGTCAAGAAGTTTGCCCTGGGGCCTTCAGAATCTCAGCTCCTTTGTCTTGTAGAAAAATCTATCATTTCAGGCCTGTGCAGTGGCTCACGCATGCCTATAATCCCAGCACTTTGGGAGGTTGAGGTGGGAGGATCACTTAAGGCCAAGAGTGAGTCCAGCATTTCTGGGCAACAACTCAAAGGGTCAAGTAGTTAGTTAAGAAGAGGATTATAAAAATGACATAGGGGTTCATGGAACCTGTTATACAGCCACCCATCACCCCATAAAATGTAACTTTTTGGAACCTCTGACATGAAATCAAACAACCCATGAAAAGTGCTGTCAGGAGTCTATAAACATTCAACAGAGGTGAGTTGGCTGTCCCGGTTTTCCCTCAACTTTCTGGTTCACTCAGCCGGCTATTTCTTGTTCTTATCTTCCCTCCTCCTTGGCCCATGTTCCAGATATCTTTAGGATTCCTGCCGTGGGGACCTGTGTGTGATTATATGACTGGCTTTGGATGTCTGGCTTGTAGTTTCAAGTGGATTTCTGGCATCTGACACTGGACATTTTATCTCATTCCTGTGTCACCAAACCGGTTGGTCCCACCCTACCAGGTCTCCCTCGAGTCGAGAGCTTGGAACTGGGAAGGGTACTTGGCTTTTGTACAAGACAGCAGGATGGACTATTAGACCCGAAAAAGGTCTGAGTGATGGTCTGGTGTAACCTCTTTCAGTAGATGAGGGACCCAAAAGCTCCAGGAGAGCAGGAACCATCTCTGTTCCACTCATCTTTGCATCACAATACTTGAGTATTGCCTGGCATATAGGAAACACTCAATACGTACATAATTTCATGCAGATGGTGCTGAAATGTCTGTGCCCCAGTGCTTGACATTTTGTTGGTTGCTCTGGGTAACTATGAGACTGTAGCCGAGATAACTGTCTATTGCTTATTTATGTACTTGTCCTTTTGTATTTGTAATTTATCTTCCCCTGTAGAATGTAAATACTGTCATTAAAATGACTTTGTCCTGTTCACTAATGTACCTCCAACTACTAGAACATTACCTGGCTCCTAGAAAGAGTGCAGGCGATATTTCATAAATAAATAAGGAAAATTTTTTAAAAAATCCTCTAAGCATCCTTCATTTTAAAGATCTCTCCTATATGTAAAGTGTATGACTTTTTCAGTCCTTTTCAGAGAAGGAAAAGCAGAGAAGAACTTAAAATATTAACAATACTCAGTTTGGCTTCATCAGCCCCACCACTACACATTTAGCTATGTCTTCTTGAGAAGCAGAAATAATGTCCCAGTGTGTCCCTGGATTTTTGCTTCAGCTTTCTTCAAGTTTCCTAAGTATACCCCGCAAACTGACTTCCATTTTCTCATTTATTCTACCTCCCCTCTCTCTTCTCAGTATAGAAATCTCTGTTTTTCTAATGCTTGCTATCATTAGTCTAATATTCCTCCAATTGTCATGGCAACTATTTCTGGATGACCAGTCTAGGCTACATTTTTGTTTAATATATAATTTTAATATACCAGAAAATTATCAATTATAATTATTTTTCTCTACATATATTAATACAAATAGACAAAGATAAAATTTAGAATAATTCATAAAATTAATGCCCTTATAGATTTTTTAATTTTAGAAACAATTTATATGTACATTTTATGCATTTTCTTATTGAAGTGACATTTCTTTTCCCTTAGCAATGTTTTAGGAGTTGTTTGATATCTTGGGGAACTTTAGTTTCCTTTGACCACCTTTGAATTGGGATTCTTACTGTTTCATGATGTTGCTAGGAACGGGGTTTCATTTGGAAGAAGCATCAAGCTCCTTGAATAGCAGTCTCAACTGCATCAGCCTCCCTTTCTCAAGTTGCCTTGTTGTGATTTACTCCGAACCCAAGAAGAAAAGGGAAGAAACTTCTGCTACAAGTGAGTGAATGATAAGTCCATCAGCTAGCTGCTATTGGTGGCTGTTTGGGTTCCAACAAACAGGATAACTTAAGCGTAAAACTTGAAGTAGTGCTTTTATTTGAAAATAATTAGAAATTTGCATGGATTACCATTTGTTCCTGTATTTCTCTTACTTTCAATTATATTTTGTTTCAATTTTTATGCCATTTTAAATAATTATTTTTAGACTTAACAAAACAGGAACTTAAATATGTTTTTGGTATATCAAATTTTGGATAACAGCTATCTCTGGGATAGTAACCCAGATATGTATATGTGTATGTGGGAGGAAGCCTACTGGGTATGGTGCCTTGAAGAAATGACTTTCAGGGCAGGGCTTGGTGGCTCACGCCTGTAATCCTAGCACTCTGGGAGGCAGAGGCAGGAGAATCCCTTGAGCTCAGGAGTTTGAGACCAGCCTGAGCAAGAGCGAGACCCCCATCTCTACCAAAAATAGAAAAAATTAGCCAGGCATCATGGTACACACCTGTAGCCCCAGCTATTCAGGAGGTTTAAGGCAGGAGGGTCCCTTGAGCCCAGAAGTTTAAGGTTGCAGTGAGTTATGATGACACCACTGCACTCAACCTGCGGCAAGGGAGCAAGACTGTCTCAAAAAAAAAAAAAAAATGACTTTTAGTTTTTGCTTTGTATTCTTCTGTGTTGGTTGAATTCTGTACAAGAGACTATATCCATGTAATACAAAAAAGGTATAATTTTGCATATAACTTCTATCTAAATTCAAATATAGTTCTTATCATTAACTTGAATCCAGATTCCATTTAAATAACATTTATTAATCTTCTATCACATGCAAAAAACATTACGTATATTATTGTCATTAAATGAGTCTATTCCTCAATTTGGAGATGGAAAATCCCCTTTGACATAGATGTCGCCATTTAAAAAAAGGGTCCCTCGTATAAATTTCACAAAGGAAGGGACAGTCTCCTCACAGGGCGATTCACAATTGACTTTCTGAAATTATGGTGGGGAACACCAAGAATAGAATAAACTAGAAGAACAAAGCAGCAGAATGTCTGTATGTTGATGTCTCCTAGTTCTGTTCTCACAGACTATTGTCCAACAACATCACACCACACTTCACTCTTAGACCTATGTGTTAGGTTGTGACCACACTTTACTATCCTTGACTCTAGGGTGGATATCCCCTTTACTGTGAGTCCTTTGTGTCATGGACTGGTGGTTATAGAAAATGTCAACTCAATTAACCAAGTTCAGATCTGGAAAACCTCTCAAGTCCATTTTCCATGTAAAGAGAGAGTTCCCTGACATAAATCGTCCCAATAATTAACAGCTTGACTCAAATATCATTTTAAGCCATGCATTCATTTGTCCCTTCATTAATGCATCAAATGTTGATTACCCAGGGACTACGGGGCAGGCACTGTTCAAAACACTGGAGACTAAACCGTGAAGAAGGCACAGTCCCTGACCCAAGGAGCTTACAGGCTAATTAGGGGAGAACGGTTGCTGTGGGCATGATTCCTATTTAGAACAACCCTTTCAGTTGATTATAAAATCATAATATTTGTGACACAGTGTTCCAAACACAAATGCCTGAAGGGACCAGAGAGGGAAGAAAAAAGAGTAAAACAAGACAGGTGAAAATCGTGCCTGCTCCTCTAATGGAGCAAAAGCTCTCCAGATCCGGCTGAATTTGGTCCCATGGGTATAGACAGACCCTAGTGTTACTAGATCTTTCCATTACTTCTTCAGAGTAATTTCTTTCCGTAAGTCAGATATCTAGATTTTTAAATGAAACCCTCCAATTTTTAACATTTCCAACAGTATGATTGTTGAACTAAAACATGGGACAAATTTGGTTCAAGGTTGGCCAGTTCCCAACCACTTGTCAAGTCCCAGTGACCTCTAGGTATCAACTGCCATCAAGAAATCTTACATGAACAGTCACTGAACCCATCCGTGGTTCAGTGTCTCTGAAAACACCAGGAGAGCAGAACCTGCTCCTTGCCTCCATGGAATGTTTGCTGTAAGAATTAATGGCCCTGAGAAGGATTTAGATCTCCTTGGATAAAGGAACTGTGCAAATAAACACTGTGATCACTAATAGGATGTTGCACTAGTTGTTCCAAACCATGACAGTTCAGTTCTGCATGTTGCACAAACATATAGTGCAGGAGAAAGTAGAAAGTAGGAGCTATTTAATAGCAACTTCTAAAACGTTCCCTAAATAACACAGCTGCAATTTATTTATCTGCAAATTATCTAGAGTAGTTTAAGGGCTCCTAAGGAAAATGCAAATCTATTTTCTAAAACAGTCTTTATGTTAAAAGGTAACCTTAATTATTTACCAGCTGTTCATAGAATTTTTGCGGGGACTCGAAGTGCAGTTAAATATGAGAAAAGGAAATTAGCTGGCACATTGCTCAGGTTCTCTTACAGAACACAGCACACCGCTGTTTGCCTGGTGGAGAGATGACCGTGAATGGGTACCCCTCTCCTGATCTTGTCGCTGCTCAAAAACCCCAAGAACAAGGAAGTGGACATAGTAAAACTGGCCTCCTCCGTGGATTCATTTTCCCCCTAACAGAAGTTCTGTTTTAATAGCATTGTTGGTCAGACAAAACCCCCATTTACCTGTGTCAATGCTTTGCATGCTTTCTATTGTTTCTCTGGTTCTCCTGGGGCTTAGGAAGTCAACATCATATGCTGGTCAGGCCAGTAGCTGGAGGTATGCTCTGTTAATCAGCTTTATCTTCATGGTGCCCCTTTAAATATTGCACAACTGCCCATGACGGAGATGTATTTTAAAGAGTTCTGGACTGCCCAGTTTTGGACAGGAGAAACTAGCATATGTCGAATAAAAATTACAATGCAATCCCATGTTTCTTTAGTGTTTTCTCAAATATTATGTGTGAGGGAAGTAAATTAATCAAGACTGCCTTTCCACCAATAAAGGTGCATAAAGAAATTGAGGGTAAATCTGGCTAACTGCATATGTGGCTCCAGTGGACGGCTGGCACCTCTGCCTTGATTAGAAACGGCATTGTCCATGCCCCAAGTTACAGTGTAAGTGTAAATAGAAGATGTTGGCCCTTGGGTAAGACAAACACAGGCTTCTTGAGCACTTCAATTGGGAGCACTGTGCAGGATTGCTCCTTTGTATGTTTGAATTTGAGAAATAAAGGCTCTTCCCCAAATGCAAGAAATGTCAAGCCCTGGGAAAAAAAATTGGCCCAGATGAACACATATTCTATATGGCTACTTTCACCTTATGGTAACATGATGGTATTAATCACCCATTAAAATTAAGAAATAGACTCTGCTGGAGACCCCCCCCCCCCAAATCCTAACCTCTTCTGGTGGAATTTGTCATGTTGCTCAAGATACAAAATACCCTGTCTTGAAAACATTTAAGAATTACATGTAAGCATTGCCATCAATGCACAACATTAAGATAATTCAAAAGTCACATGGCAAAGTTAAAGCAGAGCTAATAGAAGGAAGTCTCTTCTCTTTTCTTCTATAATAATATTTTATAATATGATAAAATTCCTGTACATAATATCCAGGCTTAGAACCTGATATATTCCAAATAGAATTAGATTGATTTATTTCACAGTGGCAATATAGTCAGGAGGATCATCAAAGGAACAATCTGAATACATAGATAAAAAGAATACACTGGGATTAAACAGGATGTCTTTTCTGTACTGATTCCTAATTTATTAGCAGTAATGGAAAAGCAATGCAGACTTGCTTCTTCATTTCCAAAACACAAACGTAGCATGTTTGAGGTCTTTGGTTATAAATTCATTAAAATACCAGGTATAGTATCATTATTCTTTTTTTAAAAAAGATACAGTATGTTTATTAAAGTTCATGACTCAATTAATATCTGAACTATTAATATATCTCCTCTGTAAAATTGGGCCTTGGATAACACCTTGATTTGTATCCAGTAATGTGGGTGTAGCATTTATTAGTCTTAACTCTAGAGATAAGTCTGTCACTTACTGAAAAATTAGGGTGTCTTCTTGGAGTCCAGAAGCATTTCCTTAAGAAACTATACAGCTATCGTGGCCATTACTGCTTCCAAATGGCAAAAAATGAAAAGTGAGGTGCCATGATCTTCCCTCTGACATTTAAGGAAATAAACAAGGAGAGGGATGTATGTGAGGCTGAGGAGCAAATGTGCTTTGTGTTTGAAGGGTCCAACCTAGAGTGGGGATGAGGGTTGCAGGGTCAGTCAATAATAGTATGTATAGTTACTGAGCCCTATGATCTGCCAGTTGCCTTAAAAGAATTATAGGATTAATCCTTCTGACATCCCTCCAAGATAAATATTTTTATGATCTCTACCTTCCAGGTGAAGGAACTGAGGCTCACAGAGGTTAAGAACAATACATAGCATACTTTGAACGCCAACTTGGTACATTTTTCCTCCAAAGTCCATACTCTTTCTACTTCAGAATACTCAGTCTATAATCCTTTTCATTATTAAAAAAAGCGAACTGGTTGAAATGTTTCCTTAAAGAAATAGAACATACTCAACTCACTGTCTTAGATGAAGAATGAAGTGTTTAAACTGTAAACACTTAATGAGTTTACTTTGAACATGAGAATGTTCATATCCAATTAGTGGAACAAATTTATTAGGATTCATCAATGAGATGCAAAACTTAGTCACGTTCAAGAGACTTGACAAAGTCAAGTCAGATGCCAAAGGTTCCTGATTTCTGGTGGACATTTAACATTGGTAATAGCTTTTGTTTTGTTTGTTTTGTTTCTAACGATCATTTCAAAAGCAACTGATGGTTTTTACTGGGAATAGAGTATCGGAAAAAGGCATGGCTAAGAATGGGTCACCAATCTGAATACATTGTCAGTCAAAGTTGCAGGGAAAAGCTAAGTGCAGGCAGAGGTAGTGGAAACAATGAGTTATGCAGGTCACATGAGGTGGAGGAAGTAAGAGTGACTTTTCAAAATTAGTCAAGAAATAGACATACACCAGAGGAAACAGGCTCATTAATAAATGATTGAATAAAATGAATACGGCATGTGCTATACAACTTGAGGTAAACAGAGTAATTACTGCAGGACCATCAAAAGAAAAATAAACAAAGAAAGCTGAGAAATGCGCTGAGATGAAGGACTGAACAGAGCCAGTCTCTTCAAGTGAGGTATAAAAGGAGGATTCTAAGCAAATACGCTTAAGAAACTCAAGTGCCTTAAGTTGAAGTCAGCATGTTCTCCTCTAAGGCACCGTGCTTTTAAGGGAAAATGGAAGTATTTTCATGTTCAAATTGACAAGTTTCTGAGAAGTGGCAATTTCAGGTTCTTAGTCATTGCAGGGAAGGAAATCAAAATAGATCTCACTAGGAAAATTCCAGATCCTGCTGAAGCCATCGAAGTCTCTTCACATTTTACATCTGCAATAACAGCTTCTGACATGGGAGAGGACTTACCTCTGAGAACATTAAACAATAGCAGATAGAGCAAAAGCAAGATTGCACCCTTGACCTGATACAGAGACTTGCTGTAAAAGTCAGTAGGCCTTGAAAGTAGTTTAACATGCTATGGAATTTGGCGTTATGGCTTTTATGGTGTGTCAATACATTTAATTGGAAAGAGAGTCTGCCAGTGGTCGGGCACACCTCTCAGCTTAGGACCTGACATTACTATATGGTATGACTTTGTCCATAGCTGTTTTCTTAGACACAATATTAAATATCAATGTTACCTTTGTTTAAGCCAATCAATATTACATATCATATAATTTAACACTAAAATTCAACTGAATTTTCCCAAGAAAACAGTTAATAATGTGATGTTAAACTGTTGTCATTCTATGTGCAAATGGAAAGATGATGTTACTCTTACTTTCAAGCAGGAAGATTTTTTTTTCCCAATAAAGGGAGCAAATACATAAGGCAAGACAAAAATTTAGCAAGAGGGATCCTGAGAATAGTAGCAGAATCCCCTAAGTGATCAAGTGAAACAAGAACAGCAGAGGATTCAGCTCAGAGCAAGTTTGCTTAATTCTACTGGTTATGGATTCTTGCCAGTTCCTTAGGAAAGAGGAACTGAAGAAGGATTCCATGTGCTGGGTATCTTTTATAGAGCTATATTTTATACAAACATATTTTATTGCAGGCAGCAATAGAGTAAGTCACGATTGAATTGGGACGGACAGTAGAGTTGGGGCTCTGTGCCATCAGTGCCTTGAACTTTGGTCTTGTCTTTGCTGCAAGTACAGTCTTCATGCGTTGAGTTACCTCCACTTGTTTTCTAGGAAAAAATGTTTCCCTCTAATGTGCTATAGATGTAGGTTGGAAATGCATAATTCTATAGCTTTATTGTTCTACCTTGAAGACTACGCTTCTATCCCTAATTGACTGTGATGACTCAGCTTTCTCCCTGGGATCCTCACTCTGTTTCATTATGAGCATGAGCATAGCATTTAATTACCTTTATGAGAAGAATAATGTTTTAATCTGGTCTTGGAAAAACAGAAGTTCTTTATTTCTCAAACCATGGATGCCATTTTACTATAATTACTAATACTATCTTTCAATGTCAATGGCTACTGTTTATTAAGAATTTACTCTGTATCAGTCACTGGAATCCATTAGTGTACATTATCATAATTGATTAGCATATCTCTAATTGGTAAGTATTTTTATTATTAGATTCATTTACATGTGAGGAAACTGAAGCCTAAAGAATTCAAGAAACTTGCTTAAGTCTACACAGTTTGAAAGTGGTGCACACAGATTTGAACCCAGTAAATCATCCTTTTCACTGACTGTTCTCCTAGAGGAAGCATTAATTTAGAAGTAAATCAGAGGCATTATCATTTAATCAATGACTAATATCCTGAACTACATTTTCACACATTAACAGATATATAGATATTATTTCACATAGCTATATTTTAGGCTTGGAAAGAAATAGGAATACCCCATTTCATCCTCATGATATCTATTGAGGAGGATGGCGTAGATTTTATTACCTAAAATTTATGGATGGGATAATTGAAACTCAAAGATATTACATATTTTCCTAAAATCACACAATCATTGGCAAAACTTGAATCTTCTAACTTTAGATTTTTTCCAACCCACAAAGTTCACCCAAGAATGTAGTCTGCCAGTCACACTATGCCCACCTGCCTCAATCCCAATATGCTGACTTTCTGAGATATTTTTAAATCATGAAACACTTTAAAATAATTATCTAATATTCATAAACTAGTGAGCACTACCTACCTGCGGGAAGGAATTTGAGACTTTTGTCTTAAACACGGAAAGGATCAGGCCATTTGCCATCAGCGTGGCCCCTAAGATGACAGTGGTGTTTAGAAAACAGAACATTTCAAATGTTTATTCAAGTCATAGAGGAGATTGACCTACCTACATTCCTTCTCATTTGTCAAGAGAGATTATTATCTGAACTTTGCAAATCAAGGTCATTGATGAAATGGAGGAAGTAACAAACATGATAAATATTCATCATGTTTACACCCTCAAGTGCCAAAAATTCATGGGTTTACTTCTCAAAATGAGCTTACATGTATGACCAGAAGTACACAGTGGTATGTGCAGAGGGCCAGGATAAGGGAGTAAGCGACGGGTGAATATATGCTTGGGGAAAGATAGGAGACACCTTCCTGAAAGTTGACATAATCTCAGAGATGAAGGAGAAATAAAATTAAGTGACATAACCGTTGCTTTAAAATCCTTGTTAATATACTAAAACAAATACATGACCTGTTAGAATGAAAAAAATATTGCATTAATTAGAAGAAGTTAAGATATGAGATTTCTAAGAGATTTCATGACTGCAACTGAAGGTGTGCCGAAGGATTTACCTCCCGTCTTTCAGGGACATGCCTTGGCTTTTGGGGTTCTCAATCAATGCATAGGAGGAAATCAAAATAGATCTCCTATTTTGATAGAAATAACTTGGAGCAGCTGAGAAGCATTGATTTAGGGGAAAATGGAGAAATTTTTGGTAAAGTATAGAAATTTGGCTTTTTTTTTTAATGAAGTCAGTGGACTAGGACATGGCAATTGCTGGGCAGGTTTAATGTGTTACCCTAAGGAAAAAACTGAGGGAAAATTAATATAATATAAGTAGAAAGTTTATTTGGGTCCAGTTTGGGACCATAACCTGGGAGCACAGATTCAAGTTGCCGGAAACAGCTGTTACAAGTGGGGTTCTAACAGAAAAGAAGAGGCAGTTCCTAAGTTGTTTACCAAGAATTTACATTAAAATAACATGAACTATTGATTGGCTTTGCATTGTTCTTTGTATCATGAATTCCAGGAACGTGAAGGAAATGGGTGAGTGAGGCAGCTGGTCTGGAACAAAATGCCTTCCAACAATTGCCAGGGCACTGGGGGGTCAGAGTCAGGGAGAGATGTGACTGAAGTCCTGCATTCATGTTGTCTCTGGGCCTGATAAATTCTACATGTCTCACATAGCTCGGACTACCCGGAGCTACTTGTTTTTTTCTCTTGAGTATCTCTCTCAGATCAGGAACTTTCTGATGTCGCAGTGTTCTCTGCAACTCCCAATGACTCCAAAACGTTTAACCTTTTTAGCTAATATTATAAAAATCAGAAGACACAGCATTAAAAACTGAAAAAAAAAAAAAAAAGAATGCTTATCATTGGTTTATTCATGAGGCTCAGATTTGCAGAACCCAACTGGAGAGAGCAGATGGCAAATGGAGATTTCACTCATTTCCCACTGCTGAGCTACCAGGAGCTGAATGGAGTTACAGCCTTTGAGAAACTGCTCAAGTATTTTGTGGACCCAAAGCCTCGACTTTAGAAAAATTTCCCGTCTGTAATGCATACCCACCCAAGAGCACGTCCCAGTTATGAAGCTTCTGTGTTACTATATTTCTAAAGAAACTGATCAGAGAGAAAACACTGACCAACAAGAAGACAAAACACCCACAGAATTTTAGAGATATGTGAATTAAATACAAAATTATCCTGAAACTTTTAAAGCAATGTTTTCACTCTAGGTAGCTGCATGAGAGTTCATTGACTTTTCTGAAACTGCTGGAAGGGAAAATGAAAATCTCCGTCCGTGGTCAGTGGTGCACCTCTTGATTCAACGGGCCTGATCCTGAGCTGAACACACCTCAACGTGCTCCCCGGTAAATAAAAGTAATACTCTGATGCTATCAATAATAAACAGTGACTGGAGGAGGTCTCTTTTTTTATATGAATGATGACGGCGATGACTGACATTTGTTTTGGAGCAAACCATGTTTTTAATTGTTAAAAGAAACTGTATGTGACCAAATATTAAAGCAGTCACATGACCTATGCAAATAAGGGTTTCTGATCATGTGACCCCCTGATGATGTCAGATACCTTTTGTTCTGTGCTGTGATCCTGTCTCTGCCAAGAATGGAATTAAATTGTGAAGTTCCCATTGTATGCCAACTACTTTCAAAACACTTTTGTTCAAGTGGTTACCACATCCACATCAAGATCAAAGGAGTATAATTATCATTAAAAAGGTGAGAAAAATTAACTAAGGTTAAGTAGGCTATCCAAGTTAACACAATTACAAAGAGCTGATTTAAAAACGAGGTCTTTTGACTCCTAATTCAGAGAGTCATCTTTTTTTGAGTGTCTTCAACTGAAAGGAACTTCATGTTTATGGTGCTTAAAATACGAGTTTCAGACAAACTCTATCATTTACAGTCACTCAGCATCACTTTGTTTAATCAAAACTACATATAATAGTTGTATTTATCATATAATTTTGTACAACAGCCAGTACATAAGTGCTTAATAAATGTACCTGATTATGGAAGTTTATAAGAATGTATACATCTCTTTCTATAGATTGTAGGAGTTTAATATACTCATATGAAAATATTAATATTTATCAGCCACCTGTTGGTGCTTAAGTTCTCTCTCAAATGAGGAGATGTTGCTATGAAGGAATTATGATAGATGATTGATTAGACATTCTCTGAGAACACTGAGCTCAATTTATCAAATCTCCCTAAACTATGAAGATAAATACTGAAACTGCCTTAGTAATAACTAGTTAATTTTAAAGTTCTTGAGGCTACATGCATATCTCCATGGTCTTAATATAATGTACACAAAATTTATGCCAAAGAGGAAACCTAAATCTTCTTGTACCTAATGTAATAATAATAATAATAATGTATATAGGCAGATGAGAGACATCTTAGTTTTGAAAATACATTTTTCAAGATCACATACTAAACATGTATTCAGAAAATAGCTTCCAAAAATTATAATGATGGTTAAATATTTATGTTATTCTCTTTCAATCTGTTGTATCTTCCACTTTTCCTGTAATTAAGTAGTGATGCTTGCCCTGCTTAATTATTACAAAGCTTTTTTTTAAATGAAAGGCACTTAATTTTAAACCACATTAAGAAATATCTTCACACGAGGCTTTATTATGTGTTATGTAACAAATACATTAAAATGTATTTTATTCCTCACCCTGGTTTTATGTTCAGAACAGTAATTAATCTTTCAAACTATAACATATAAAGATGACCTAGGAGGAAAAGTAACCTAAATAAAAATTTAAAATTGAAGATTGTTAGAAAAATGAATATACGAGTTTTGTCCAGAAAGTATCCAGCTAGGTTATGTGAAAAATGGAGACATTTATTGAAGCAGATATAAGAGACAAGAAACATTGTATATAGAACAATGACACCTCAGTCCCCTTCAAAGTAGGCACCTTGGGACCTCACACAGGTCTCCGAATGTCTCTTCTACTGTTCAAAACACTGCAAAATCCTATGTTGGAATCACCATCAGCTGCCTTGTATTTTCTTGAATCTCAGCGACCATCTGAAATCTCTTCCCTTTCAAATGTGATTTTAGTTTTGGGCAAAGCCAGAAGTCACAGGGCACCAAATCTGAGCTGTAGAGGGCCTGAGTCACCTGGGTGATTTAATGTTTTGCCTAAAAACTCTGCAAGAGACATGATGCATGGGCAGGCGCCCTGTCGAGATGAAGCTGCCAATCACCATTTGCCCATAGCTGCGGCTGTTTCATTGCATTGCATCTCTCAACCGACCAAGAACATTGAGGTACTACTCCTTATTAATTGTTTGGCCTGGAGGAGCGTACCTGTGATGGACAACACCTCCCCAGTCAAAAAACACAGTTAACATGGTCTTCATCTTGCTGTGACTTTTGTGGGCATGGAGAGCCAGGCAACTTCCACCGGGACACCTGGGCCTTCATTTCCAGATCATAGCCATAGATCCATAATTCATCTCCACTTATGACCGTCTTGAAGAAATCTGACTCATGGGTAGTGGTTTGAAGCGAGTCATTAGCAAACGCAGCATGATATTCCTTCTGCTCTGGTAGCAGAAGCTGCGGAATGCATTTTGCCATGGCATGTTTCATGCCAAGATCCTGCGTCAAAATCTTGAACACAGTAGTTTTTGGAATCCCCAGATCAGCTTCGAGTTCTTGCACTGAGTTGCTGATCTTTGTTGATTGCAGCTTGTACACGTTCAATATTCTCAGGTGTTCTGCCTGTTTGCAGGCCTTCCAGAACATGGATCACCTTCAACAGATTCTCAACCATCTTTGAAGTGTTCGTGTCACACTTTTATGTGTGCTGAACTCATCGCATCATCCCCGAAAGCCTTCTGAATCACCTGACTAGTTTCCGTGGAGGAATGTTCAAGCATAATGCAAAATCTGATGCAGATTCATTGCTCCACTCACTCAGTCATGTTGAATGCGATGGCCACACCATACACATGCTCACTCAGTGGCGTCTAGCACCCACTGACTAGTACAGTGAAGGTGTCATTGTTCACACATGCGCATCCCAGTCCACTCGCCTTGGCTGCCAGGTTACATTGGTGTCATGCAGACTGTTTTCATTATATGAACAATGGCTGGATACTTTCTGAACAGACCTCATATGTATTTGATTTAACTAAGCAGAAACATCAAGTTCTTTACAGAAATAACGACAATAGGAAACACCCTCAAAGCTGAAATGCCAGATAAGTATCCTACTTAAGAATTGATTCATCTGTTTATTCTCTTAACTGCTATCTGCGGAAAAGACAAACTGATATTTTCATTTAAGTGATTCCAGATGAGTGAGGCCCATTACAAAAAAAAGTCAATAACTGGCATATATCTGCAAATTGATAGATATTCACACATTCATCAGAATGTACACTACCTCTCCAAATCTAAAAAAAGACATATACTATTTTATGCAAATTTTATTTTTTTTAATTTTTTTTATTTTTTTTCAGCTCATTATGGGGGTACAAAAGTTCAGGTTATATATATTGCCCATGCCTCCCCATCCCCCCGAGTCTGAGCTTCAAGTGTGTCCATTCCCTAGACAGTGCACATCACACTCATCATGTAGGTGTGCACCCCTCCCCTCCCCCCCACCCCATCCCCCCCAGTCAGAACTTCAAGCGTGTCCATTCCCCAGGCAGTGCGCATTGCACTCATCAAGTAGGCATACACCCATCCCTTCCCCCCAGCCCCCACCTCTGTCTGATACCCAATTGGTGTTATTCCCAAATGTGCACTCAGGGAAACCATTTTGCTGGTGAGTACATGTGGTGCTTATTTTTCCATTCTTGGGATACTTCACTTAATAGAATGGGTTCCAACTCTCTCCAGGAGAACCAAAGAGATGCCATATCACCATTATTTCTAATAGCTGAGTAATATTCCATGGTATACATATACCACATTTTGCTAATCCATTCATGAATTGATGGGCATTTGGGTTGTTTCCAGATCTTTGCAATTGTGAGTTGTGCTGCTATAAACATTTGGGATATGCAAATTTTTTAAAACTGAAACAAGTAGGCTACAATAATCAATTACCGAATGACTCTTTTCACTTTGCTAAAGCTGTCATCAACAAGTAATCTATTTCATTCAATAAAACTAATATGAACTTTTATTGCTCTTTGAACTTTTGGCTAAAATGAAAGATAATAAATAAATAAGTAAATACTGAAATTATGCTACAGATATGTCCTGTTCAAAAATTTGCTGTTTGCTGGCCTATTGAAAAATATTGCACTTCTTTGAGTAACCTCAAATATTTGTAAATAACCCTATAGATTTTGAATGGGAAACATGTTTTAGCCATAGTGTCCCTTCCCTATATATAGCCAAGCAATTCATTGCCATTTGATTTTTGTTTACTGACCCTAGATTTTGCCTTAGAATTCTTTTCAAAAATTCTCTTGGGAGCAGTTGCTTTATACTTTAAAATCTATTTGCTATCACTGATGGAAACTGTAAAAGCTAAGAAAGCTGAGACCCACACCATTCATAGTTAAACAGTCCAACCACAGGATGAGGTAGAACAGGTGCCCTACAGACATACTCCTTGCTGGGGAACACTTACAGGCTGTGAAGCAGGAGTAGGTGGGGATCAAATGTAGAATTTATTGAGTTATGCACCATAGTTCTAACGTTTAGCCCTAAAAAGAAGATTGAGTCATATTTAATGAAGAAACCAATTTATCTTTAAATCCTAATGTTGCCCTCAGGATTCTCAACATCAGTATGCCGTAAATCACTGGCATTTTCTTGCCATAACCGTTGGTGTTAAATTCAGTTCCCACCATGTAGCAGGTACTGTGTTAGTCCCTGCTACACACTTTAGCCTTGTAATAACGCCTCAAGACAGTATACCCAATATGCTCCTTTTATAGATGAAGAAATGTGGTTGGCATACTACTCTCTTTTTACCATACCAATCATTTTGCATTGGTCAATTATCAAAAATATTAAAAGGAAAATAGATATCAGTTACAACTAGTTATTTGGATGATTGTTTTCTTTAACCTATGTCTAGTGTGATCCATTTTGTTATGTTTGCATTATAGAAAATAATGAGCTCAATGAACAGATGATTGCAACTCTTCCCTCCCAGGGCTAAAGGAACCGTCTGTTCATAGGTCCTCATGTTCTCAACACAGGGCAGAAACTGACCCATCAAGACAAAACTAATCTTTTTAAGGAACAGAAAGCTCATAAGGTTAGGTAACCTGACTTTGCTTAATTTGCCATATTTAAGCATATTAAAACTAAATAAAGAAGAAGGCAGGAGGGAGAATCAATCCATTTTTAATTAATAGTTGCTAAAAACTAAGTTAGCCAAGTTATGCTTCTATCAGCTTGTTTCCAGAGCCTATTATGTTAAATTACATCTTTAAAATGACAAATTACACTTTGCAGTTGTATAAGTAATAGAGCAAAATAGGGCAGATGAATCCTAAATATGATTTCAATTTATAATCTAACACTATTTTACTTAGTTTCTTACACTCTTAAGCATTTAAAAAAATGGGTTTTGCCCATAGCCAAAACTTGCCACGTTGAAGGAGCCAGGACTATATCTACATATGTTCATGAGCAAGAATACTTTGTTTTTCTACTTGTCAATACTGAAGTTTTCCCCATAGGAGTCTCTCTTTTTTCCTTTTTTAAGCCAAGTACTTAATTATGTCCTTGTAATTATTTATCCTTGCCAATTCACATCAAAACAACATAGCTACAGGGATTTTTTTCTTGATATGAGAACTTGGTTAAAAAGAGTCAATTCACGAACTACTGATCCTGCCAAGTGGCCTTTCACATCCTGACACATAATTAATGTCAAAAATTGTTTTCTGACCTGGAATGTGATTTTGATCCATTGAATCAATCAACTTTGCTCTTGAAAACAGATGAACAGTTAAGGTCATTAAAACATGACTCAGCCTTTGGGCCCTTTGAATGGGTGTGTTTTTCTGAGTACATTCATTTGGCAGGTAAGTGGCAAAGGTTAATAACAGTGTAATGTGGAAAGAGCACAAGTCTGCAAAATTAGTCTGAGTTCTTGCTTGCGTTGATTATTTTAGCACTTAATAAGAGCATGTGATGCACGAGGCTCTGTCTAGATTGAGTGCTGATGCTACAAGGTAACCTCAGGGAAACACTTGAGCAGCCACTTAATGTCTCATGTGAGATTGTTTTATTTCATTCACTTTCTTAGTAAACCTATAATATGCAGAGATGCCCTGGTTTTAGACTGGCTCCCGGTATTTACTGACATTTCAATGGCCAGCAGTGGGGAAATTGCCTTTTAAATTTGCTAGGGCAAAAATTGTGCCTTAAATGTTTAAAATGTTTTCCTGAAAGTAGAGACTTCAATTTACCTTTGAGAGTAGACTGTTCCTTTGTTTGGAGAGATTAGGGTAGGGTGGGGGTGCAATAAAGCTTTAATAGGAATTTAGGTGAAATAAAAATGAAGACTATTGTGAAACTGAGATTCCATAGGAGTGAAATAGGTTCTAAAAATAATATAAAGGTTATCTTTTTTTTTTAATGTATGAGATTGTGTTCCAACATTGTATTCATGTCTGTGGTTCTGAGGAGAGTTGAGACCTCTCACTGTGTAGAAAAGGCATGGTCAAGGTCAGCCCGTGGTGGGAAAGAGTTGTAGGTTGGAGCCCAAAGAGAGACAAGTCTGAGAGGAGACTTTTTGGGGGCAGAGAACAGGAACTATGGGAACTGCTATTTTGTTTGTTGGTTTTACTGTTTTGCAATTCCTAACATTGATATTCCAATGTTAACACACACAAGTTAACATTCTGTTCTTAGTTGTTTAGAGGTGGTACTGCCTGTGTCTGTGCTTAGGGTGTGTGTGTGTGTGTGTGTGTGTGTGTGTGTAAAGGACTTCTGTCTGAAGGGAGCTGATCCAACATTATAGAATGGTCCTTAATAAAAGCTGAATTCTCTATTCAGAAGCTAGACAGGGAGCAGTGGGATTTGATATAAACTATAATTTCTAGAGTCTAGTGGGACTCCAGGACTATTGAAATTTAGGTTGAACAGAAATGTCTGATTCTCGAAAGCTTAGTGAAGACTTATAAGTGTAGAAACTAATGTTTAGAGGCAAGAAAGTAGCTAATAAATGACACCAAAGTAATATTCTTATACAAATCTTGTTAATTTTGATTCAGTTTGTGATGGACTAGCTTGTAGCAGAACCCCCCTCTGGCCAAGAACAACTTGATCATGTGGATTAAGAAAAAAAAAATCTGTTCGAAGGCATCTGAGAACTACCAAGACAGCTAGGACCTGAGTGGCCAATATCCTGTACAGAAGAGGCAACCATTAGAGTGAGCTTAATAGTCTGTACCATTTGTCTTTTTAAGCCTTTGACAGTTCATAAGTGGAGTTAACAGAAAGGATGAGAAGTCAAGAGAAAGCTGGTGCTAAAGGGCAAAATTACTGACTAGAGATTTTGACAATCTTTGAGATTGCCAACTCTAATAATATTCAGTACCACCAAAGTGGCTAGTAATTGAGAGCCCAAGATCCTGGAGAGAAAAGAAGCACAGAGAAGAGAGCTTAACAGTTGAGCTACTTTCCCCTCAAGGCATTCATCCATTCAGAAGTGTTTCAAGCAAAGAGATGGAGAAACTTGAGAAAACAGCTACTCCTAAGAGGCTGGAAAACTATCCAGAACTTTTGGTAGTTCTCAGTGCTGGATAAAAATTGGATTTCAGTGTGGAGGGTCTCTGGTAAACAAGCCAGGCTTTCACCTGGTACCACTGAAGGACTGCCTAAAACCTAAGATAAAACATAAGTATATCAGACTTTACAAAGACTGCAACCCACCCTTACTCCAGTTCAAACACAAAAAGTATTTATGTAATCCTCATCTGCCTGCCTACCAAAAACTAAGGGCAATCATCTAGAGAAAATAACATCAATGAAAAGCCTCTACAAATTCAGTGTGTATTCAATCACAAATACCAGTGGACCAAGGAATGTAACAAAGGAGAAAATAAGATAATGGAAACACACCAAGAGGTGGTCCATGTAACAACACGAAAACTGGACAATATCATTGCAAAAACATCATTCTCTCATTTGAATTTAGGGCATTCTTTCACATGAATTTAAGTAGAAATTTTTTAAACCAAATGTTAGCAAAATAAATTTGCAACATTGAGAAAGAATACTATATCACAAACTAATTGGGTTTATTCTAGGTATACAAATTTTAACTTTCTCTATGTGAAGAAAAAAGGAAGTAGCTTAGGATATTCTCAATAGATACAGTAAAAACATTTTTAAAAACTCAACCCTCATTTATAAAAAAAGAAGAGAAAAAACCAATAGCAAAAATAAAAGGGAATTTTCCTAATCTGATAAAGGATATCTTCAAAAAACCTACAGCAAACCATTTGCTCAATGGTAATATATAGAAATCCTTGCCATCTGAGAATGGGTTAAGGAGACTAAAGTCAGTTCTGCTATTTAATTTTGCACTGGAGATCCCATCCAATATAATAATACAAGAAGAAAAAATGGTATAAAGACTGATCATAAATAAATAACATGAACATTATCCAAAATGGTCTGATTATATATGAAGATAATCCAAAAGATCATCCAGGTAAATTATTAGGATTAATAAGTAAACTCAGCAAAGTTACTGAATACAAAGAATATGAAACCAGTATATTTCTTTATACCAAAAATAAAATTTAAAAATGAAAAAATATAGCCATTACAATTATATTTAAGCAAATATCTAACTGCATATTAAATTTAAAAAAACTAAATAAATGCAGGTATTTACCTCGTCTGTTGATTAGAAGATACAATATTGTTAAAATGCCAGTTCTTCCCAATTGATCTATAGATTCAGTACCATCTCAATCAAAATCTCATCAATATTATATTTAGAAATTGTCCAGCTGATTCAGAAATTTGTATGCAAATGCAAAGGGCAAAAATATCAAAGACAATGTGAAGAAGAAACAAGCCAGAAAATTAGAAAATAGAATATCAATACTTTTTATAGAGCTAGAGTAATTAGAGTAGTATAGATATTAGTGCAATTGCAGATCAATTGACCAATGGAAAAAAAATGAGTCCAGAAAGAGACTCACATGTATGAACATCTGATTTATGACAAAGGTTTTACTACACAGTAGTGAAGAAAGAATGGCTTTTCAGTAAATGATGTTGATACACTTGGACATTCATGGGAAAAAAATTGGAACCTGTCTCCCTGCATTACACCGTGCATAAATGTAACTTTAAGTGCAAAATGTAAGACACTAAAACTCCTAGAATACAAGAAAAGAATACATTCATGATTTTAGAGGTAAGCAATAATTTATTAGAACATAATAAGCACTAATAAAAAGTAAGAAAATGAAAGATGCACCACATTAGTAAATTAGTAAAAAGGCAAACCTCAGACCACAAAAGATATTTGATATATATACAAAAAATATATAAATGATATATGACAGAGTAAAAACAACATCCCACAGTAAAAAAATCGGAAGGAACTTGAATAGACACTTCACAAAAAAGATTATTCAAAATGGCCAATAAACAAAAGGAAAAGGCACTCAACCTCATTAGTGATCACAGAAATGCAAAGTAGAAACCACTCAGACATGTCACAAACAGAACAGGATGACTAGAATTAAAGCCAGAAGAGCACGTTTTGATGAGCATGTGATGTGGACAATTGGACCTTTCATGTACTGCCCGGGATGTAGAAACTGATCACACTCTGCGAAAGGCCATGGCAGTATCTACTGAAGCTGAATGTTACCATGCCCAGTGTCTCAGAAATTCTACTCCTAAGTATATACTCAACAGAAATGTGAACATACATGTACCTAAACATATGCATAATAATGTTCATAACAGTACTATTTGCCATAGTCAAGAAAATTTAAACAATCTAAATGCCCATGACACTGAATACATACATAAAATCATTATACACACAATGGTGTGTAAAATTCAGCAATGAAAGTGATCAAACTACATACATAAATTTTACTAACACAACTTTGAGCAAAAGTATAGTTAAACATCAATGAGTACATACTCCATGTAAAGCTCAAAAAAAGGCAAAAATAATTGATAGTAAAAGGCATGGCAGTGGTTGTCTCTGGAGAAGAGAGGTGTGTAGAGACTGGGAGTGGGTGTTTCTGGGATGCTGACAATGTCCTGCTGCTAAGTGTTGGTTACACAAGTGTGTTTACTTTTTGATGATTTGTCAACTTGCAATGTTAAGATTTTTCACTTTTCTTTTATTATCTAATACCTGAGTAAAGAAATTTACTAAAAAAAAAGTTAAAACCACAATGTGATGATTGCTATAAAACCTTCCATAAAGAATGTAGTCAATACATTCTTGTCAAATGAAAACCCGCACAGAGTAGACACTATATAGGGTTAATTCTGCATAAAGGTGTCTGGGAGACACTCACATAATGCCTTAGATGGGATTGTGGAGAGAAATAGGTATTTTTTGGGCACAAAGAGAGAACTTTGTAGATTAAAGAAATAGCATGAGCTAAGAAACTTTCCAAGACTAAAAATTCCCGGAATGTAGCATCTTCTCGCAATTACTGAAATAATTGCTTAAGTTCTGCCACTTGAAGCCTTTTCCTCCATACTATCAATCTATGGAACAAAAGCAGTGAAAGATAATGTGCTCTGCATGGGGCTGAGTATCCATTGCCTCCTTCCTGCTGATTACCTACCAGACATGTGGCTACTCATTATCCCCAGAAGGAGGGCTCAGGAAAGGAAGGGGGAAAAGTCAAGTTAGTTAATTAAGCAGCCCTGGCCAAAGGTTTGGTAGTGGGAGGAAGTTGAAACTAATAGCTAAAATGAGTCTCTTAGATTTAATGAAACTCTCAGTTTTGGCTTCCCCTGACTATATGTAGAAATGAGAATTAGGCTTTAATTTGCTTTTCAACAGTGTCCCATCTGACACAAGCTCTTGTACACTTAATTCAACAATTAAAAGTTTTAATGTATAGAAGATGCTAGGGAAAATAGCACCCATTTCAACTTAAAGCATTGATTCCCTGAACAAATGCAAAATATGTAAACAAAAATGATATTTTTTAACAAAAATACTGTATGATGTTACAAAAATGCAATGGAAGAATAACATTTGCTTTCTGAGGTGTATGTAGCAAAAAAAATTAAATTTTTTAAGCCAAATGTTACTAATTTTTCTTTTTAAATTACGGGACATAGACCAGTTTTAAAAAATAATAAATGATATCTTTGTTCATCAGACTTGTTCCCTGGATCATTCAACTTTAATGAATGGCTTCTAGAATAGAGAGCATTTCATTTTAGATTAGAATATGGTTCAAAGCTACCCATGGAAGATATTTACAGCATTTAAAAGCAAATCCATTGACAAATGACTTACTGAGGATTGAGAAGGTTTATTTTAATACCTCTTCAGAAAACAACCATATGATTAAGATCATACATTCCCCATATTAATTTTGTCCGCTGACTCATGATTGGTGAATACTCTTTTCATTGACCACTTCGGACTCTGGCATTTTGGAATCTACATATGCGTCAGAAAAAGAGGGAGAAATGCTTACACAGCAATGATCCGTGAGGCACAAATGGGAAGAATTCACAATAGCAAGCCACCATGAAAGGATGACACAGGAAGGATGAGAGGGCTATATTGAGCTATAAAAGTAACCATGGAGAAAATAGCACACTTAAGAAGAAGTCATCCATTTCTGAAATTTTAGAATATTCGTAAAAGCCTGTAGGGAAAAAAGCCACATTCTTGTTGACACATTTGCAGAGTATGCACATAAATAGTTTTGAGTGGATCTACAAAGTAGTAAATTGTCATAGCAATAAGATGTTAATATATGATAGATAAGAGACTATGTACTTCAAAATCAGAAGTTTGAGCAAATAGTGACTTAGACTTTAATCTGAAATATCATTCTATCTCTGAACCCAGGAAGTTACCTGTTTGCTTCAGTTTGGTACCGTCAAATTTTTGAATGATCTGTATAGCTGATTAAGGGATGACCCTGAAAAAAGTGAGTTTAATGAGATGTCTCATTATTTTTTCAAAATGGATTTCCAGGTATGAGATATGTGATTCATGAGCACTATCATAAACTTATCACTATCTCCAAGTATGAAATTATCTGCTCAATAAGAATAATAATTACATAGATTTCTACCTTAGTTATAAGAATAGAGTGGAGCTGGGAACACAAGTATCTACATCTCTTTTGTAAGTTCCTCCAGGAACCTGATGCTTTTAAGATTGTTTTATTATATGGAATCACAAATAGGAAGTATATAACAATAGTTAAACTGCTCTTAGGTGATCCACTCTAGCTGAATTAGCCAAGATTTATTTTTTTTTTTTATTTTTTTTTTTTTTGAGACAGAGTCTCACTCTGTTGCCCAGGCTAGAGTGAGTGCCGTGGCGTCAGCCTAGCTCACAGCAACCTCAAACTCCTGAGCTCAAGCGATCCTACTGTCTCAGCCTCCCGAGTAGCTGGGACTACAGGCATGCACCACCATGCCCGGCTAATTTTTTCTATATATATATATTTTTTAGCTGTCCATATAATTTCTTTCTATTTTTAGTAGAGATGGGGTCTCGCTCTTGCTCAGGCTGGTCTCGAACTCCTGAGCTCAAACGATCCGCCCACCTCGGCCTCCCAGAGTGCTAGGATTACAGGCGTGAGCCACCGCGCCCGGCCTAGCCAAGATTTATTTTAAGGAATATTAAAGAATTGGCTTCTGTGATCATGGGGGCTGGCAAGTCTAAAATCTGCAGAACCGGTTAGCATACTGGAGACCCAGGGAGTAGTTGATGTTGCAGCTCTCTTCTAAAAGCATTCTAGGGGACAAATTCCCTCCTCCTTGGGGGATCTCAGTCTTTTTTCTCTTAAGCCTTCAACTGATAGGATGAGGCCCAGCCACATTATGGAGAGTAACCTGCCTTACTCAAAGTGTACTGATTTGAATGTTAATTTCATCTTAAAAATACTTTTACAGAGACATTTAGACTGAGGTTTGACCAAATAACTGGGTACCATGGTCTAGACAAGTTGACGCACAAAATTAACGATCACATTAGGATTCATACTTCCCAGTAAAAATAATCTGATTAGTCAGTTTGCCACTCTCTGCTACAGAGTACTGGGGTGGGAAAAGTTTTTCACCAACGTATTAGAGGCTGTTGGATTCCTTCATGTCCACTTGGTAATATTCTTGATACTTGCACTGATTCCTGGTACCTTTGATTGTAAGCAAAGAATTAGGTGTGGGTCTGCTAGATGCCCATGAACCGTGGCAAACTGTGCAGAGAGAACTGCTGGGGGCTGCTTTCCTTAGAAATGGGCTAAGAGTAAGGCAGGCACTTAGAATCTCAGCATTTCCTTTTAGTCATGCATCCAAAATGTGGCTGTCAATTTGCAATGCTATGAGCAATAGATGTGCATAGAATAGAGATTTTGGTTGTTATTAATCTCTTTTTAAATTTCCTAATTTCTCTAACAGGTATACAATGCAATGCCAAATTGTTATCATTTTCATTTATTTGAATACCAGTGAGGAAAAATTTCCCCAAGTGTTTGTTTCTTTTTCCCCTTGAGCAAGTGTTTATCCATGTTATTTACTCACTCATCTGTTGAATTGTTACACTAGTCTTTATACATTTGAGTAAGTTTATGTTCTGAAGATGTTAACCTCTTTAGACCTTTATCATATCCAATATAAGCATTTAACATTTAGATATTTGACTTTTATTATGGTTGTATTTATTTTAATCACAGAAGTATAATATAGCATATCTTCAAATCTATCAATCTTTTGTATATTACTGTTTTTTGTTTCAAAACGTGTCATTCCTTTACACATACATCTAACTAATACTGTCTTTTGTTTTTGGCTACTATAAGTATATATATAAATATATTTTAAAGAATTAAGTTTCAAGACCATCTACACCCTATTTTAGAAATGATATCTACTCCATGTATCTAACACTTTTTATTCAGTTATCTCAAGCAATCCATTAAACACTTATTTTTTATTTCATATTTTTATAAGATTTATTTGATTAAAAAGTAATCATATATGTGTGTGCATTTGTATGTGTATTTATCTACCAACATGCATACATATATATATAGAAATACCTATATCTATCTATCATCTATCAAGAAAAAAAGAAAGAAATTTCTAGTTGTCTAGCCAATATCAATTTTAAGGTGCACAACAAGGTATGCCGATTTCTAAATTTATACGATTCCTATTTTGCTCGGGGAAACATATGCTTAGTTTTAAATAGTCATCTCCCTATACTTCTCTGCAATAGGAATAGAGATGTGATCAAGTGCTGGCCAATTAAATGTAAATAGTAGTCAACGAATTGGGCATCTGCACTGTAATTTAAAAGGGGTCATATTTAACTAGCATCTTCCTTTAGCTGTTTATCCTTCTCTTTTGTCCTGTCTAAAATACAGATCTGTTACCTGGAAGTAGAACAGCTATCTAGAGGAAATGAGTATAAAAGCCACACATTGGGTTTGGTGAGACAGAAAGCTGGAGTATCTGAGTTTTGGGGGTTTAAAAAAATTTTTTTTAGAGATAGAGTCTCCCTCTGTCACCTATGCTGGAGTACAATGATGTGATCATAGCTCACTGTAACCTCAAACTCCTGGGCTCAAGTGATCCTCCCATCTCAGCCTCCTAAATAGTTAGGATTACAGGCATGCACAAACATATCCAGCTAGTTTATTTTTTGTAGAGATGGGGTCTTGCTATGTTGCCCAGGCTTGTCTCTAACTCCGGGCCTAAAGCCATCCTCCAACCTTGGCATCTGAAAGTGCTACAGCTACAAGTGTGAGCCACCATGCCTGGCTTGAACCTGAGTTTTTAATGACATCATAGACCAGTCTTAGGAGGCTTGGCTTGCCTACCCCTCCCCAAAACTTGGTGCTGGAGAAAAGAGATCCCTGTGTAGTTAAGCCAGGGTAGTCAGCTTCCTGTTTTCTGCAGGTGAATGCAGGCCTAACAAGTGCATTTACTTCTATCCAGAACTTGTAGGGCTTTTTCTTTTTCTATACCACTGAAAATGGCAAATTAGTCATGCTTCTTGTTGCTAAAACAATGACTAGTTTTGTTTTTAAAAATGTTATAAGATAATGTAATGTTTATACAGACACTTTAATTTTAAATATAAAGGGAATTTAAATAAAGCATGCAGATTTAATTTCTGATATGGAAAATAAATTGATCTAAACCACAGCCTACAACTATGATTAAGCCATGGCCTTGACACAAAGTGTTCACATTCCAATGGGTAAGAAAAGTATATATGTGTAATTATGATACCATCTGACAAGTACAGTAAATATAATACAACCAAAGTTCAACCCAGACTGTTCTCAAAATCTTTTTTTCTTTGTTTCCTATGTCATTACAGGGTAGCATCATCCACTCACCCAAGACTCAAATTTCCTTCCCTCTCACACTCAAAATCAATCCAATTTCTAAACTTCCCTTAAATGTGCACCACACCTGCCTCCACTTACAATACCAGCGTTTATGTTCAGCAACCTCAGAAGAATTATTCTACTAGCCTATTGACTGGTTTCTCTATCATTAGTGTGTTTCTACTCCTTTTATTTTTATACTGCTACCAAAATCATATTTCTAAAAGTTGTTTGGATATATCACTTTTCTGCCTCAAAATCTTTTTGGTTTCCCATCATCTACCAGATAAAACCTAACTCTTTAACATGACTGATGTATCAGTGAGAGTTCTTTAGAGAAACAGAACCAAAGAGACAGATGAAGATACAGAGAAAGAGATTTATTAGGAGGGATCAGCTTATACTTTTATGGAGGCCAACAAGTCCCACGATCTGCTGTCTGCAAGCTGGAGGGCCAAGAAAACCAGTTCTGGTCCAAGCCCAAAGGCAAGAACCAGGGAGCCAAAAGTGTGAGTCCAAGTCCAAGTTGGAAGGCCAGAGAACCAGGAGCTCCAATGTCCAAGGACAGATAAAGGCGGATGTTCCAGCTCAGCAGAGAAAGCAAATTTGACCTTCTTCTGCTCCTCTGTTCTACTGAGGCCCTCAATAGATTGGGTGATACCCACCCCCCATTGGGAGGACCACCTTCTTTACTCAGTCTATGGGCTAAAATGCTTAATATCTTTCAGAGACACCCTTACAGACACACCCAGAAATAATGTTTTGCCATCTCTATGGGCATCCCTTAGGTCTGTCAAATTGACACAAATTGCCCATCCCAAGTGATAATGCCTATCACCCAACCTAGGCATCCACAGCATTAGTGCCAGATTCCATGGACAATTGGGAGTTGCCTGAGAGGGTCGTGCTGTTGCAGGCCCCTCCTCATGCCACAGAAACTCTTCTAGTCCCTTCTCTCTTTTCCTTGTACTTTCCAAATGCTCCAATGTAAGAGTCTTTGTGAAAGCTTTCCTAATTTTCTCTGGCGATGTTAGTTGCCTTGCCTTTTCAGGGTTCCCAATATTTTCGTCCTTCTCTCCTTCCTTGTCCCTCTCTTATCCCCCCTCTTCTTCTTCTCTTCTTCCTCCTCTTTATTTCTCTTTCTCTCTCTCTTTCTCTTTCTCCTTACATCCTCCTTCCCTCTTCTCTTTCTCTCTTCCTTTTCTTTCTTTCTTTCTTTCTCCCTCTCCTCCCTTATCTCATTAATTTACTAACCATTCTAAAATTATTGGTTAATATATTTGCACTTCCAAAAAGTCTGTGATTTCCTTGCAGCAAGAGGAGAATTTGTGTTACCAGGGACCTTTCATTTTTAATCCAGAGGACAAGATCTAATTTTATAACATAAGAAAATAATTGCATATATTTAACATCACTGTTAAAAACCTCTTAAATTCTTTAGAAAAGGGTATGTTAAGAGTAATAACTAATACATACAATTGCATTAGTATGTGACAAAGTTTTTGCTTGAATAAATATTCAATATGCATTTGTTTGTGTGTGTACAACTTGGACAGTTATATATATTTATAAATATATAACATATGATAATATGCATTAAATGTAGAATGCTAGAAAATGTACATTTAGTTTTATAAAATTTTTATAATATTTTTTGCTGGAGTCAGAGTGTTGGATTCATATAAATTAAATATATATGTTATGATTCAATTATATTGTTTTTTCATTGCCCCAAATTTGATTAAAATTTATTTATTTTTTAATCTTTATGAAGTGGGTTTAGTGCATGAAATGAGGGGTAAATGTAATAAAGCTCTTTGGGTCTCACCAACTTTTCCACAGCTGGCTTCTCCTTTTACTGGCAAAAAACAAGGCCTAGATCTCCAAATTCTGAACATCCAAAAGCACCGTCCTTTGAAATCTCCAGGTATTCACAAAGGGGCAGAACGCATTCTCATTGTCACTCTTCAATTCTCCCACCCCCAGCACAAAACTTCATACTGGCTTTGACCAAACAATAGATTTATCTCTGCCCGCCGTATGCTAGGTCTGACCGGTAGAAACAAAAACACTTGTTTGTTTATGAGTTATTTCCCCAGTGTCCAGCTGACACTTGGAAGGCTAATAACTGCCCCCTGGTGGTAAGATGTGTGTGCTCCTAGGAAAGCAAAGGCGTGGCTACCCTCCTAGGAGAGGTGAAAAATACCTTTCATTCCTTCCTAAAGAGTTCATGGCCACAAAAACAAAGTCTGAGGCAGTTTCCCAGTAGGCCACCCTGATAGTTTAACCTCTCAGTTATGCGTTCTGTTTTACGTTTCAACTTTGGTTTCTGATTGAGGTATTCTGATTACCTGCTCAAACAGCTCTTGGCTCAAGTCATGCAGCTGGGTCAGATTTAGTAGCAAACATGCTTAGGGTATGTCTGTAATCCTAAAGGCATGTCAAACAAGCTGTGTACTCAATTCTCAGATCAAATCCTATTGTTCTGAATCCCCAAATCCCAAGTAATGTAGAATTAAGAAACACAGACAACAAGTTTATTATGTATTCCCCAAAACTCCCAAACCACGTTCAGGGCCCCTGCCTTCTAAAACTTTCAGGGGCTACCAAAGTATCTCTCTAAATGGACTTGTGTTTCCCTTTTCAGGTGCTGGAGTAGCAGGGAAGCAGGATAATGTGGAGTAGTGGTTCTCAGCTTGGGTGATTTTGCCATCCCCCAGGGGACATTTGGCAACTTTCACATCGTGTGTGTGTGTGTGTGTGTGTGTGTGTTTGTGTGTTGGGGGTACTAGTGCTATTGGTATCTAGTGCGTAGAAACCAGGGTTGCTGCTGAGTGTCTGACAGGAAAGTCCCCCACCCCTGACAAATGATCTAGTCTAAATATCAGTAGCACTGAGGCTGAGAGGCCCAGGTGTAGAGGTTTGAAGGTTCTGGAGTCAGTGAGACACACATCAAAACCTAACTCTGCCTATTAGGTTCCTAAAGCCTAAGTATCCTCACACATACAATAGAGTAATAAGAATTCTTACGTTAGGTTGGCGTGATGGCTAAATGAACCAATCTATACAACACTTATCACAGTGTCCCCAGAAGTACTCACCATATACGTTATTATCATTATTTTTTATTAAAACTTTTCAACTCAAGAGGAATAAAGGACTTTTGAGACTAACATGAAAGAAAGATATATGCAGAAGTGCTAATAAAAATATGTTTTATGTGTAGAGATCAAGGGGACTTGACCCTCTGAATGTTCCCTGAAAAATCACTGACGAGATGTAGATTGATAAGTGGGAGAACAGGCACACACATTTATTTAATGTATATACGTGAGAGGCTTCAGAATGAAGACCCAAAGCTACAGGGGAAATTGTCCATTTTTAGGCTTAGTTTCAACAAAGTGTGGCTAGCCATGTAGAAATACGATTGGTCCAAAGGGTATGATCTAAAGCTAAGACTGAGTGGGAAAAACCAGCAAGGCCTGTGTGTCCAGACTCTTCTTGGCCTCTCTGAGCATGCATTCCTTCCTCCTGGGTGTGGGGCAGGAATTTCTTTATGCCCAGGTTTACACATAAGGGCAGAAGGAATGTTAGAGTAATATTTTTAGGTTTTATGGTGGTTTGGGGGAAAAGAGGTTCTGGTTTCTATGACCTGCCTTGGGGAAGAGGGATTCTAGTTTCTTTTTTTTTTTTTTTTTTTTTCAGCTTAAGTAATAAAAATTTATTGAGAATTCCTGGGCTGATGGTTATCTCCTCCCGACCTTGAGGGAGGGAACACCACTAGGAAATCACTGAGAAATAACACACTGTCCCAACAGCCCTGGCCAACAGGAAAGAGGAAAGTCATTCCCCAGAAAAAGGGCTGGGGAATATTTCAGTCTTCCTTAATCCAAGAGGGGTAGTGAGGCTGATGTGGGTGCAGGGAACCATCACGTGATACTGGGGGTGGGTGTGAATATGCCGGCCCCCTAGCTGGCTCCTCAAACGCTGGAGAAGCAGATCTACTTGCTCTCTGGGGGTGGATTTCTTGGTTCCCAGGCTCATTTCTTACCCTTGATGATGCTGTCACTTTCTCTGGTGAAACTTTCATCCTGTAGGTTCAGCCCAAGGTTGTCGGCAGTGAGATAGCTATGATGCTGTGATGTGGCAATCGTCTTGCAGATGTTCTGGGCTGCCTGGATCTTGTGAAGTTTGATGTAGCCAGGGTTCTTGCTCAGTGCTTCTCCAAGGTGAGCAGGGTAGGGTTAAGGGTTCCCACAAGGGCAGGTCTCATCCCTGGCCCCATCCTTACCACTCCCTCGCTCCAGTCCTCCTCTGGGCTGTCGGATCCAAGGTTGCACTCAGATACCTTGTGCCCAGCCCTACTTCGGGCCCCACCTGTGAGCTTCCCTTCAGGCTGCTGGATTCCAGTTTCTACGGCTAGCCTCTGGGGAGAGTGGGACTGAGAGACAGCAGGCAGAAGGTCAGAGAAAAACCTTTGCTTCTGAGGCCTTCATTTTGGGGTATTGTTTTCTAAGCCCCAAAGTATACATAAAAAGTTTATATACAATTTTAAACATTCTGCAGTAGAAGCAAGATCTTTCTTGCATTGCTATTCATCAGGATAATTATTTACTTTCAGAACCCTCTCTCACAACTGAAAATTGTTTGTTAAATATTTCATTTGTACCAAAGGAATAACTCAGTGTACGTACAAACAATTCACTTAAAATAGTTACTGAGTATCATCAAACACGTATTGTTTCTGTCCTGATTCAGCTCTCCTTGGTCAAGAGTCAGCATTCTTGTAGCTATTGGGAATACTTCCCCTACTGCCAACACAGATGTCTTCTCTTTTGAGATATCTGATGTTTGTGAGCTTGTTATCTTTGGATGATCATAAAGTCATAGGTGGTTAAGAGGTCAGACCATGGCAGGGTCGTTTGCCTACTACTGGATTATTTCTTGTCACCAGCACCCAGGTATTTCACAAAGTCTATCATGCAAGTAGCTTTTTTCTATGATCCTCATTTCTTATAAGCAATTTCTTTTATGCTTAGAAAAAGTTCCTCTTCATAGTAAGAAGAAATAATTTAAGTGCAGCTCTGTGTCTACATCACTTTAAAAAGGTTCTCTCTCCTGAAACTTCATCCTAATAACAACATATGAACAAAACAATAACTCTAGAGATATATCTTGATTAAATATGAGAAATTATATTCTTAAAAAACAAAGAACTTCACATTTTCACTATGAACTATTAAAAGGTAATAAAAACTTTCTTCATCATTATATATCTAAAGGATATAACCTAGTGATTTATATATAATACAAGGACACAGAGTGCCCTGAAAACATATTGAAGTCTCTCTGAGGGCAGAAAATCAATTATAATTTCTCTCCTCTCTCTCCACCATTCCCAAACTCCATCCCAATGTAAAGGTCTACTTATTGGAACATCTTTTTGGGTACAGCATTCATTCAGAGTCTACTCATACAGATCTTGAATACTGTCTTCACTTTTGAACAGGTTGCAGTAATGTGTGACTTCATATTAGTTTACAACTCTTGCTGGTGAAAGTCATGGTAGTAGAGAATTCTGCATTGGAATGAGCCTTGGAGATCAAAGGACAAGGAGTTGGAAGGTACCATGTAGGCTATTTGAGTTCTAAATTTAGATAAAGGAAAGTGAAGTAAAAGAAATAAGGTGACATAAACAGTCCCCACAGCCAGCCAGATGGTGGTAACTTTGTAACTCCATCTGCAGTTTCTGATACTGTGCTGCCTAAGATGGGAGAGACATGAGTTACTGAACTAGAAAAACATGCTATATTAAAAATTGTCTTACTTAACAAAGAGGTCTGAGATACATACCCTGACCATAGAATTATAGAGACTGTATCATAAACACATACCATGTGGGTTATGAACCTAAGTACCTACAGCCAAAAGAGTCCCTAAAAGTGATAGGAGAAAAGACAGAACCTGCTACAAGATTATTAAGAAAGGAGGAAAGGAGAACAAAGACAAAGTATTCCTGAAAAGTTCGTATTTCAGAGATGAATGACTCTCCATGCTTTGCATAGAAAAAATAAAATAGATGTATATCAATCAGCTCAGATTGCTCTTAGAAAGCAAAGAGCAGGTCCAATTAACACTTTTAATCCTTCTATTCCCCAAAGACTTATGTGCACAGTAGATCCTCAACAGATGCATGTTGAATGAATCAAACCAACAAAAGAATAGCTTTCTGTTTTATTTTTTTAAAGACCCTGTGTCTCTGTCTGATAATAATTTAGTCTAGGCAAACACATTTCATGTAACCAAAATGTTTGTACCCCCATAATATCCTGAATTTAAAAAAATGAAAACAATAAAAATATAATAATATAGTTGAGGAATGGTTAGCATGTTGGAGGCCTTTATATTAAAGTTCAATCCTTGCCAATTATTTTTATGCCTATAGTACTAAGCCAACATGAAAATCAAAATATTGTCTCCTTATCCACTGTGACCAGTTTGATGTTCTTAGAGAGAGGTGATATGAAACTATATTGTCAGTTGTAATTTACCTTTGTCTTGTTCACTTCACAGATTATTGTAATATATGAAATGCTATATGTGTGTAATAAATATCTGTTCATTGAGAAAGACAAACTGAAACAACAAAGCCAGGTAGAGATGAAAGTAAAGCTTTGAGTTATCAAGGTGAAGCTGTCTAAAGCAAATATTTTTTTTTTCCTGAGTTCTAGAAATACAGAAGAAAACAAACAAATGAACAAGCAAACAATGAATAATTTCTAAAGTTTTCTAGTCTTAGGTTCAATCTGAGTGTTATTTGTCCCATACAGCAAATCTCATTTTTTCTTCTCTACTTCTAATGCCTACCTACTTCTGCCATCTTCCAATTATTCCCTTTCAGTCATGCTTAAAACACAGCTATGAATAACTTACAGTCATTTTATAGAATTATTTATTGAACTTTATGAAGATGATTCTACCCTATTCTGTGTTCTACAGTGAAAAATTGAGCCTCTGTAGTCTCTTTAAAAAGCAAATAATTTAACAAGGAAACAACTCACCAATTCCCTTCCTGTCATTTTTCAGAAAAAAAAGTTTTGAATAATTTATTGTCAAAGTGTATAATCAGTAAATCAACACACAGCATAAATAAATGGTTTCTTGTAGCTGGAGTTGCAGTTCTCATTAAAAACAGGTAACCAAGGCCTTTTAAGCTAGATGGTAAATGAGTGTGTTCCCAAGCGTAAATTTGGGCTTTAGATATTTAGTAAAATTAGGTTTTAGATATTATCCCTTAAATTTCCAACATTGGCAGAGGGTGAAAAGTATTGTTAGAAATTAATTGACCCCAGAGATCTCACCCAAAATTCACAATGAAAATCTAGGATAGTCAGGACATAGGCAGCATTTTGACATGTTGGATTTTGAATCAGATATGTCACCCTATAGCGAGATATGTAATATTCTGCCTATTATGCCTATGACTGGTACTTAGTAAAGATGGAGGGATAGAAGGTTAAATAGATGTATGAATTAAATCTTGGATTGCAGGTTTTCCCTCAGGAAAAAAAATTGCAATCATGACAGTTGTTCATGATTTAGCACTGATTAACACAATTCACAACCTCTTTCAGGCTTTAATATTTTATAAGGGTGCTAGAATTCCTATTCATAATTTAAAAATTTAACAAGAATTTTTTTTTTTAAAGACTACACCCCTGAGGCCCTCACAAAATATGACCTCTTTCCACAATCAACTGAGACTTGCAGTAGCAGGACCTTCCCTTGTTGAATTTATCTGCCTTCCGTCCTGATTTCTGTTCATGAAGGCTCTGGACTGGTGCGGCTGCATCTTTTTTGTCATGGGGCAGATAATGATCCTTTTAGGACATTTAGGAGTAAGAACAGTGCAAAAATAAATCAGTGTCCCTGACCTTTCTCTCTCCCTATTTTTGGCACCAAACCTTTTGCTCTAAGTTGTCATTTTCCTACACATTGACAGAGTTGTCTTGTTCCCCAGGTGTTTCTCCGAGTCTCTACATAATTTTCTCAGTGGCATCCTCATCCCTTTCTCTCTCCAGTCACATCCTTATGGTTGGCTTTGAGAGAGTTAATATTAATATCACACGTTCATTATTCACCCTCTTTTATCTTCCTATCTTACATTCCGCTGCCAGGGGTAATTCAGCTGAATTTTTATTATTTTCCACAAAGGCTTTGTTGAAAGAAAATCCTTAAACATGTATTCTATGAACACGTTTACAAATTTATCAGTAATAAAAATAATATTAATAATACAAGTTGAGAATTCCTAATCTGAAAATCCAAAATCCAAAATTTTTTGACCACTGGCATAACACTCAAAAGAAATGCTCATTGGAACATTTTGGATTTCGGATTTTCAGATTAGAGGTGCTGAACTGGTATAATACAAATAATCCACAATTTGAGAAAATCCAAAATCCAAAACATGTCTGGTCTCTAGCATTTTGGATAAGGGACATTCAACCTGTAATAATAGTAGTATTGGTAGTAGCTGATATTTACTAAGTGGCTACGTTATGCTTGGCTCATTTCTAAGCCCTTAAGATATGTGTATTGACTCATTTAGCCTTACACCTACTTGATGGAGTTTTACCGAAATGTCTATTTTATAGATGAGGAAACTGACCATAAAGGGGCTACGTCCTTATAGGCCTATAATCCAAAACCAGGCATTGCAGCCCCAGAGACTTTGTGCTTTAACTCCTACACTTTACTGCTCCCAGATATAGGAGAGTTGACCCAAAGAGTCTGCATATTCTAAATTTTAGCAGTTCATGTCAAATTGCTGTTAAAATAGTGCTCTATAAATTTAACTCCCAGCGAAAGCTAACAACAGAGTTACTTTCAGTCTTTTATTTTTGCCTATCTGATCAGGAAAAACAAATCTCAAGTTTTAAAATTGGTATTCCTGGGAACAAATCTTTAGTTACACAAATACATTGAATTCTTCTGTGCATTAGTCTAAATTGCTGACAGTTGGAGGTGTAAGAATATAGAGATGTACTGTAGCCTCTTATTTTATAATGGCAAAACCTGAATATCTGAGAGTTTATGACTTTTATAAGTTTCCACACAGAGATACTTAACAAGGTTTGGGGAGAGCACAGGTGCTCTCTCTTTCTCTCTTTTTAATGCTATTTCTGCTAATCTGCAGTGTCTCCTATAAATTGGAAATTTTACTCACTTACGGGATTTCATGTTGATTTCTAGATAGCTGTGCCAAGATACTGCACTGGACTCCCAATGCTCATGATAGAGGTCAAAGAAGACACCTACAAGGTAGGATCTAGGATAATAATCCTGTTTTCTGACTTTGGTACTATCCTTAAGAAGAACCAAAAATACTAAGAGAATGGAAAATGTTGAATCAGCCCATTCATTTCTGGCTACCCACTAAATATATTTCCTACCCATTGACAGAAGAAGTCTAATCGAACTGTGGAATTGGAATGGACCTCAGAATTCATTCATAGTTAAGACTCATCCCGCCATAGGATAGTCAAGTGATTGAAGTCCAGAGATGTTAGTTAAATGACTTGCCCAAAGTAACACAGCTAGTGAGTATCAAAATCTGTATTTGAATTCAAGTTTTCTAAACATATACATTTCCATAAAACTAAGAATTAACCTGCTCAACTCATTCAACAAATGCCTATTGAGGGATTATTAGTTGCCAAACAATGACCTAGGCATTGAAGATTTGATGGTGAGACAGATATCATTACTATTCCCATAGAATTTACTATCTAGTGGGGTTAGAGGATGTGGAGAAAGACCCCCCCAGCTCTCTGCTCTTAGTGTTTGCTTCCATGCGGTGGGAGCTCCATTAGAATAAAGCTCCTGCTCCCCCTCTGCCCATTGGGCAGGTGGAGGGAGATTTTCTTGTCTGACCAATGGGGTTGGATAAGGAATTGAATGTGCCTTTCTTAGCACCTCCTTCCTTCCTTCCTTCCTTTCAGGTGGTTTCTGTTCTGCTCCACTTCTCTTCTAAATGGGATTAGCCCTCCAGGGGTCTAGCACTGTTATTAGATAGGTGTCTTTGTCTGGGCTGCTATAGCAAAAATATACATTGGGTGGGTTATGAACAACAGAAATTTATTTCTCACAGTGCTGGAGTCTGGAAAGTCCAAGATCAAGCACTGGCAGATCTGGGGTCTGGTGAGGGCTGCTTCCTGGTTGAAGACTGCCAACTTCTCTCTGTCATCCATCCTGAGAGCATAAGGCAGATCTCTCTCACTCTTTTATAAGGGCACTAATCCCATTCATCAAGGCTCCTCCCTCATGACCTAATCATCTCCCCAAGATTCCACCTTGCAATACCATCAACTTGGGGGTTAGGATTTAGCATGTGAATTTTGGGGAGATATAAACATTCAAGCTAGAGCAATGGAACAATATTTAATTCTAGAATTAATACCAGGAACACCTCTTACCTTTAGATAGAAGCATCCATCTCTGTAAGTAGTAATTTCAGTAGTAAAAGCAGCAGTTTACATTTATTTGCTGATTCTTTTGTCTTATTTTTCAATTGGTTCAGAAATTGCTGAGGAAAGGGAATGTTACATTTTGAACTAGCATCAAACCCTAACAAATAAATTCAAATCAATTGTTAGGATAGCAAAATCTAAGTTCCTACAGAAACATGCAAGAGTAGAAGATATGAAGGTTGCACTAGATATTTAATTTTAGGTCACAACAATTCCTATTTTCTATGTTTTATTTGTTTATTTTTTTGTTTGTTTTTAATAATGGGACAGTACTGTTTTTGAAACAGGCCTCTTTTATACTGAAATGATATTCTAATTCATTAGAGAGGGATTCCTTATAATGTGTGTCTATCCTCGGTTTCTTTGCTGACATAAGATGATGACCCACATCATAGGCCTTTGAGGCATAATTATAGCAAAGACCTAAAGTGTTTTACTTTTGAAGAAAAAACCAAAATCTTCTGGCTAGATGTACATTTATGTGCCCTTATGATTTTATGGATGTAGTCTAAAATGACAAATACCTAGCATAAACTCTTCGAGTTAGCTTAGAAGAGCAGAGTCGGCCTGTGGTGGTTATGAAGCTATCACCTCTTAGTTTTAAGGCTAGGTTTTGGGACGCTCTGGCTGAGAATCTGAAAACCTCATTTCTCCTCTGTCAGCAGCTCCCTGTTCGGTTCTGTCCATAGGGTGAGCTAGAGGTCAACTTGCAGGCAGGAGAAGGAAGGGACCTGATCCCTCCTCCTTTGACTTTCTATTCCTGTTAACATCACCCTGGCAAAGGCAGTTGGTTTAGTTGGTTCCAGCCTCCCTCTCCCACCTTCTGATTTGAATAACAGGTCCCATTGAACCCCCCACCCACACCCTCCACCAGAGAGACCAGCACCCCCCAGCTGCAGCACCCCCCTTAGAGGTCTGGTTCTCAGCCCCACAGGGGCCCATGTTCCACCCTCTGACTGGTGCCTCTCTTTGGAAGTCAGAGTCTCATTCACCTAGTGCTTAGAGGTTCTGGCAACCATGACTTCTTCCCTTTGTCCCTGATCTGAAGAGTGAGGCTCTCTTGTGTGATTACTATCTCTGTTATCTTGGCATTTCCAATCCCCTCACGCTTGTTTAACCAATTCTCTATATTAAATTGTCATAGTTTCTGTTTACCTGCATGGACTTTGAGTAGTTGCCAAATGCCAGGAATGTCATATACATTTAGAAAATGTTAAACTCCCAAATGATCATTCTCCAACTGTTCTGGGTCCACAGCTGATAGATGGCGACTCATTCAATATTCAAGTCAGTTCTAGAACATGCCAGCACTACCCCATCATAAAATCAGTAGTCATGTGAATAGACTGGTGATTGGGAACACTTACAGAAGTCAATGTTAAAGAAAAACAAACAAACAAAAAATCTTAACAAGCATATTCATTGCACGATATCTGTCTCTACAATTAGGGCAAGGGTCAAAACAGGTATCTCGGCAATATGAACTGTTTTTTGAGAAATCAGCTTGAAACATTCATGCACTGTTTAAAATTGTTTCACAGATGCATTATTTTACAACAAGCATTGCCCCCTGGCAAGAATAATGAGAGAGAAAGACAGAGAGAAGGGGGCAGAACTACTTGTTCTTGCCTTATGTTGAAATATCATTCCTCAGAGTGATTTAGCAACTAAAACTTGTGCAGCAGTTTGAGAAGTTAAGTAAAAATTCTCCACATTGCTTTTGCTTAGCCTGTAAACGATTGCATTGTTTAAAGATAATCTATTCATGGAGTCTTCCTCTGCTCCTCTGTCTCTGTGATCAGGTTATATTCTGGTGCCTGTCTACAATAAACTTCTGATCTTCAACTTCCTTGGGTTTCTAAATATGATGATTGCATCTATTATCACGCCTGTCCTTTCTTTGTTTGCCTTTTCCTTTTATTTTATGTCTTCAAAAATAAACAGATGATATCTCTGGATCTTCACATCATGGGGGGACATATGAATTGGGAAACCTTCTTACCAACTGTTGGGTAGTCCAGATACCAGCCCAACCAAACCCAAGTTAATATGTTGCTTGCAAAAATATGTCAGACTTTTTATTATTTTACTCTTTTAAAAAGTTAATACTTGTAGAGATTAAATGGTCAACGTCAGGGTGTACCTTGTTATTACCTTATTATGACATTTAGTGTCTTCAGTTATGAAATCAGAGCCGTCAGACATAGGGGGTGGTGTCTAGTGAAAAGCTTTAACGATCTGGCCCTGGGCCCAGGCAGGTTTTACTAGAGTACTTAGCACAGGTATTTTACAGGAGGGGTGGAGTCTCTGAGTTAAAACTGTAGTTTGCTGCTTCTTCTCAGAAAATCAGCTCATGGAGGAAATTCCAGTCTCCTATGGCATTTGCTTTGTCCCTCTCCCGCCCCCCCCCCCCCGCCCCTTGCTGGAAACAACTTAACATTAACCCAAATGCAGTGTCTTAGGAAATATGGAGGTTGGGTTTAAAGCTTCCATTGGTAACTCTCGACAATTTAATAATTAAGGTGCGACAGAACTAAATGTATCTGCCACGATTTAAGAGTTTATTTGCGACATGTAATTAAAATATCCCTGTATCATTAAAAGACATTACCTAGGCTTGTTTGGGTTCTGATAAGCACTTTGGGCTGGGAAAATATAGAAGGAAGGCATAGCCAAACACCATAAAAGATTTTAACACAGCTTATATTTAGAGTGATAGAATCATCATATTTGAGAGGTATAAGTGGTCATTAAATTCAACCTCCTCCCAATTAGCACGGAATCTGAGGCCCAGAGAGAAAATGTGCTGCTATCTTAGTCACACAAGTATTTAGTGGTGAAATCAGAACTAGAGAAAGGCCTCCTATCCCCAAGCCCCGTCCCCTTGCATGACCATGTGCTATTTCTCTTGTCCCCAGCCATCTGTCTGACTTGGCTGCAGTGACCTCACCTCCTCTTCCCACACACAGGCCTGCAGTCCCACAGGCCACAATGCAACCATTCAAATGGCCTTCAGATTTTATACAGAAAAGTTGAAGGCCTGTTCATTTAAACATTTTATTAGTTTTGTATTTTAAAGACATAGACCTAAATGATTTTGCTGGAATTGCCTTTTAGTTCCACGTTCTCTCTCAGGATGGCAAACGGATGAGGGTCATCACATATGACCAGACACAGAATTCTAAAATCAACACGATGTTTCAAACAAAATGGATACTCCCAACCCCACTTGGTAGTTATCAGGAAAACTCTCTGCCTTTAACAGTTTATTTTAGAACATGTTATTTACATGGAGATAAAGGAAAATATGCGCAAATTTTCACATATAGAATAAAATTATGTAACTTGGTAAACAGATGTTTACCATGGAATGTTGTTTTACAATCACTAGAGACAACAGAACTTCAGGGTTTGGAAATCTGGAGTTGAGAGCTGTGATCTCAAAGTTATACTCTTGATTAGCATAGAACATGAACACATGGAATCAAAAGAATAAAATTGGGAGGCTGAGTGCAGTGGCTCACACACCTGTAATCCTAATACTTTGGGAGTCCGAGGTGGGAGGATTGCTCAAAGCCAGGAGTTCAAAACTAGCCTGAGCAAGAGCAAGACCCTGTCTCTACAAAAAATAAAAAAATTAGCCTGGCATTTTGGTTGATGCCTGTAGTCCCAGCTACTCAAGAGGCTGAGGCAGGAGGATCACTTGAGTTCAGGAGTTTGAGGTTGCAGCCAGGTGATAGAGGGAGATCTGTCACAAAACAAACAAACAAACAAACAAACAAACAATAACAAAACTCCAAAACCAAAACAACCACCACCACAGCAAAAAACAATAAGAATAAATTTGGGCCCTAAATTTAGATTAGAGAAGGATTTTGGCAGGTTTTTGTGACTGGTTTGACCATCATCACCTAAAATCATTGTTTCAGTGTGTGCTTCCTAGAAATATTTCCCCTAGAGATTGTGAATCTGAGTTTCTCTTCATTGTGTAGCTGTGACTGAGGCCACCTTCACTGTACCTTCACAGTCAGGCTGGTTAGGAGCTTTTTAGACTAATGAGTTCATGCTTCCTCTGAAATGAGCAGAGAGGAATGAATCTTCCTTGAAAATCACCACTACTATTTTGCTCAAATAGAACTTTCATACTAGTTCACTGGAATACTTGTGTTTTTATATTATGTTACTATTAATATATTACAGCAGAACTATGTTTTTTCCTAAAAGCAAACAGAAATGTAGATGTTCTATGCCTCAGGCTGGATTGCACTGCTATGCTTAAAAATCTCCAAAATTCTATCTTTCAAGAGAGACAAGGAAAAAAAAAAAAACGAAAAACATATCCTGGCTAACTTCTCCCTTCTTTATCAACAGTTTTCTAAGTTATGGAGAGGACAAACTTATTATGATTATTATACCCAAGTGTTCAACAGATAATTAAAACAGAAACAGTAGTAAATATGCTATTTCAAAAACAGTACAACTATGACTTCCAGATACATACACAACAAGCTTAAGAATCATGATGGAAAGGGATATGTGTATATACTTACAAACACATCTATAAGCTTGCATATCTATTCACAATTATTTATAAAGTTAGCATAGTTATTGCCTTTATCTGGTTCCAAGATAATCTTCAAAGAACCCATTAGCTTTAGTAGGAATTCAAACTTTATTCGTGATCCACTTTAATAAGTTGATAGTAGAGGGAATTCTGAGTCAGATGTGACCTACCACGGTGAGGAGACACAGGGCAGGATGAGATTCACTGGTCTGCAGTTTGAGGGCTTCTCTAGTTTATTGGTATGCTCAGGTTAGGAGTTTTAAAGTTCGTGATTCTCATATGGGGGCAGGAAGGGGAGTTTCTGGAAAAGGCTTAAACAATCTCCTCCCCTACCCTTTTCTCCTTTCCTTTCTTTTTATTTTTTTTATTTTTTTTTATTTTTTATATATTTTTTTTTTTGAGACAGAGTCTCACTCTGTTGCCCGGGCTAGAGTGAGTGCCGTGGCTTCAGCCTAGCTCACAGCAACCTCAAACTCCTGGGCTCAAGCGATCCTCCTGCCTCAGCCTCCCGAGTAGCTGGGACTACAGGCATGCACCACCATGCCCGGCTAATTTTTTTGTATATATATATTTTAGTTGTCCATATAACTTCTTTCTATTTTTAGTAGAGATGGGGTCTCACTCTTGCTCAGGCTAGTCTCGAACTCCTGACCTCGAGCGATCCACCCGCCTCGGCCTCCCAGAGTGCTAGGATTACAGGCGTGAGCCACCGCGCCCGGCCTCCTTTCCTTTCTTTCTTTTCATGTTCTTTACCTTCTCTTCTTCCTCCCTCCTCCCTCCCTTGCCCACCCTCTCCCTCTTCATCTCTCTCTCCTTCTCCCTCCCTCTCTTCCTCTCCTTTTCCCTCTCTTTCTCTTTCCCTCTCTCCTCTCCCTCTTTGTCTCTCTCCCTCTCCCTCTCTCTCTCCTTTTTTCCCTCTCCCTCTCTTCTTGTTGATGGTAGTGACACATGCTGTGTGTTCCAAGCCAGAAATCAAGAGCTCTGCTGACCTAAGTTTCCTCTTTTTCTTTGAAAATTTGTTTATTATTTTATTCCCATTCTAGACCATTTCCCTTAAATTCATACAAGATCAGGAGTACAAGTTATAAATTTTATAGAATTCTTCCCCCAAATTTTAGTTCTATTTGGGAACCAATTTTTAAATATTTTTCTTTTGTAGATATTATCCCCATTTGACTCATTCCCATGGATAATACTATCTTGATCCATATCGTAGAATATGAATTCATATGACTCAGTACATCAGGACAATACCCTGGCCTAGAGTGAGATGTTACATACACTGGACACTTACTGGTTTTGGCATCTTTCCTTTAGTTACTTAACTTAAGGCATCAAATGAAGTATAAATGGCACAATCTGATCTTGGAGTACCAATGTTGGAAGGGTTATAATAATTTAATCGGGTCTAAAAGATTTATAGTTTCTTCATACACTTCTTGTTTCATCATCTGTTGCTTCTCCTCATAGCATTAGCTCAGGGGCCGGGCGCAGTGGCTCACGCCTATAATCCTAGCACTCTGGGAGGCCGAGGTGGGAGGATCATATGAACTCAGGAGTTCAAGACCAGCCTGAGCAAGAGCGAGACCCTGTCTCTACTAAAAAAAAAAAAAATAGAAACAAATTATATGGACAGCTAAAAATATATATAGAAAAAAATTAGCCGGGCATGGTGGCGCATGCCTGTAGTCCCAGCTACTTGGGAGGCTGAGGCAGGAGGATTGCTTGAGCCCAGGAGTTTGAGGTTGCTGTGAGCTAGGCTGATGCCACAACACTCTACCCTGGGCAACAGAGTGACTCTCGGTCTCAAAAAACAAAACAAAACAAAAACAAAAACATTAGCTCAGAACACATAAGGGCATGTCTGTGTTCTATCAAATAAATATTTTCCAATTTCAAGTTCAGCTCACTTCCTAAGTATGATAACCACTATAGCAAAAGGGCATACTGAGTGGAATGCAGTGCTTTCATCTGATTTACTTTACCTCATGAACTCTTTTTAAAATAATTGTATCCTGGTTGCATCCATGATACATATCTTCATTAATTAGTTATTTATTAGTTACTCATTGTTAGATAATCTTTCCTTAAGTAGTAAGCAATGTAATCTATCTTAGGAAGCACTGTGTCAGGGTCCTGAGAAACCACTCCTTGTTACTAACTGGGTTCTAAACACTTTGCAATGGTAAGATATTGCAGACAAAAAACACCTAAGTCACCTTTATAATTGACAGGAGAATTAGGTCTGTTGACCTTGCCAGTGCAGAACTCTAGGATTAGACAGATAAACCGATATCGCGGTAGCGTGGGTCTGGGAGAAGTTCCCCGTGATAGGGAAAGCAGTGAGACCATGCATCTTGTGTGCGGTTTGTACATGAAAAAAGAGGAGCTCCCAAGAGGGGAAGGTGAGGGATAAAAGGTACATGCCCAGCTATTCTTCCACCCCTCCAGAGACTGAGGGAATAAAGTGTTAAAGAAAAGGCCAGAGGGTATTTGGGGGAAAGTCATTTCTCACAGGAACCAGTAGAGATGAAAAGACAGCCCTGCTAAGACAGTGGACTAGAGCAAAGGGAATCTAGATTCTGATTCTAGCTTCCAAACAAACTAGCTCTAGAACTTTGGATTCTGGTTCTCAATCACATCATCTACAGGAAAAAAAAAAAAAAAAAAAAAAAAAACGCTGTAGAATTGGTGAATTTTAGGGTCTCTTCATTTTTTTTTTAAATAACAAAAATTACTGCCATTGGTAGGGCACTACTCCCAGGCACTGTGTCAGAACATTTTATACCCAGTCTTATTTAATTCTCAGAAAGCCCCTCGCTCTATAAAGATGCAGATGGTTAAGTGACAGCATAAGCTATACAACTTGTAAGTGGAATACTCAGGACTAAAACTCAAGTCCTTCTACAAATCCATCTGTTATGCTGATGAAAGGTAAATTATGATGCCACACATAATACATGAAGAAAGAAGCACTTGGTGTTTTCCTTTTGAGTCTGTCAGACAATAAATATCTCTCAAAGTTACTCAAGATTTACATCGTACCCAAAGTAAGAATCCTATGTGTTCCCAACCCAAGAGAGAAGACCTCAGAAAAGACGATTACTTACTAGAGATCCTTCAGAAAAGATGCAGATTGATAAGAAAGAGCAGACGCTATAGCAGTATAATTTTTCATTTCTGATTCTCAGCAGCTACACTCCAGGTGAGAAAAGATTCACAGTAAAAATCACAATCATGAGAATAATAATTATTTTTTTAATTGTAATTGGTTCTTAAAAGAAAAATTCTGGACTTAGAACCTTTATTCTTTAAAAGAATTAATTTTAAATTTAGAATCTTTTTTATTTAGATAAACTTTGACATAATTCTTAATGTTTAAATAGAATCTAAAGGTAAATTCAGAGGCTATACATTTTTGATTTAAAAATAATTACTTCCTATTTTTGAATAATTTTTTCTTTAAATATGTGAGACCCTGGAGTGAGAGCAGGTAACAATAGCATCTAGAGTTCTCTGGACTCCAGACTGTAAGGCACAGAAAGCAAAGGTGAGACCTGAACTTCCATGTTCTTCTCATTTGTCCGTGACCTGCTATAGACACACAGCTTGGTGATTTACTGAGTCCCGACTGTCAATTGGATGAAACTCACAGACAAAAAGAACAAGCCTCATGGGAATAGTGAGTAATTGAAGACCAACAATAATATTATTAGATGAGCTCTGAGACAACACATATGCTCTGTGTCAAGAATTCACTTGGTTTCTGATTCACTTCTAAAATAACTGAGGAATAATGATTTCAGCAGGTGCAGGTATAAGAGGAAATTTTAGCATGGGCAGTACAGTGTTGGGGGTTATGAATAAATATAGAGTTCCATGATCTTGAAATATTCTGTCATGCTGAGAGTGGCAATATGGTTAATTGAACTGTCAGGCAAGACCCCAGTTCATAAGGGACTCCTGGTAGATGGGATATATTTTCCTTTAGCGAATCACACCTAGCATTCTAATTGTATGATGAGAAATTTGATAGGTAGTTTGTGGAGAAATCAAAGAAAAGGGCATAATAAACTCAATTGAACAAAAAAGTTTAAAAATCTGTTAATATTTACATTGGACTGAGAAAATATGTAGATTTAATACTCCCATCAGAAAATATTATGTGAAAGAAGGGTTTAAAAATATAGTGGCCAATAATATAGTTTCAAGATAGCAGGCAGAAACAAACATGGAAATTATGCAGTATATTAAGACCTTTGACAGCATATCAAATGTAGTAACTTTATCAACTTTTTAAACTTCATAGTAAATTGTTAGTCATTTAAACATAAACTGTCTAGTACCATGATCCCTAACCCTCCGGGGCATGGACAGGTCCAGTCCACGGCCTGTTGGGAACTGGGCAGCAAAGCAGGAAGTGAGTGGCAGGGAAGCAAATGAAGTTTCATCTGTGTTTACAGCTGCTCCCCATTGCTCACATCACCACCTGAGCTCCTCCTCCTGTTAGATCAGTGGTGGCATTAGATTCTCATAGGAGGGAGAACTGTACTGTAAATGGCACATGCGAAGGATCTAAGTTGCACACTCCTTATGAGAATCTAATGCCTGATGATCTGAGGTGGAGCTTAGGTGGTGATACTAGCACTGGGGAGTGGCTGCAAATGTAATATTAGGTCATTAAGTATGAAATGTCCGATTTCCTTAAGTACAAAGTTTGACAGTTGATAGCTCTGACATTTCACTTTGACACTTCTTGCTTTTCTTTCCTGTTGTGAAGGTACATCTTCAGGCTCTCAAATGCACAGTTTGGCTTGTGATTAGCTTTCACATTTGTTTTAGAGCAACTTTTGTGAAACCATGGATAACACCGTGTTAGTTTTGAATATGAATTCCATCATGGAACCAACGTAATGCAGACAGCTCAAAATATCATTGAAGTGTTTGGGAAGGATGTGGCTAATGAACGCACAGTATGTCGATCATTTGAGAAGTTCCATTCTGGTGATTTTAATTTTGAAAGTGAGCCTTGTGGGTGACCTGAGACCAAGGTGGATAATGATGAGCTGAAAGTTGTAGTGGAAGCAAATCCATCTCAACCTATGCATGAATTATCAGCAAGGTTTGATGTTACTATTCCAATAATATTGGACCATTTGAAATAAATTGGCAAGGTAAAGAATCTGGACAGATGGGTACCATATGAATTAAATGAGCGTCAGAAGAGAAATGATCTGGAAGCTTGCCTTTCTTTGCTGTCATAACATAAAGGTGAACCATTTCTACACCATATTGTTATGTGTGATGAAAAATAGATTATTTTTGACAATTGCAAGCATTCAACACAATGGTTGGACAAAGATCAAGTGCCAAAACACAGCTCAAAACCAAATATTCATTTAAAAAAGCTAATGGTGTCTATTTGATGGTCCAGCACTGGTATTATCCACTACAGCTTCATGAAACCTGGTCAATTAATTACAACGGATGTCTACTGCAACCAATTGGATGAAATGATGATGCTGCTTGTGATTAAGCAGTTGAGATTGGTCAATAGAGACAGGCTAATCCTCTTGCAAGACCACATGTCACAAAAAAACAACGCTCCACAGACGAGAGAGGCTGGCCATGGAAACTCTCTCATCCACCATATTCACCAGACCTTGCACCAACAGACTACCACGTCTTCCAGGCTTTGGAGCACTTCTTGCAAGGAAAAATATTCAATTTTCAACAAGCTGTGGAATGCCTTTTTTGATTTCATCACCACTCACTCTCCAAGCTTCTTCGCTGCTGGCATAAACAAGCTACCCTTCAGATGGCAAAACTGTGCCAATAGTTTAGGTACATATTTTGATTAATTGTATTGCTTCTCGTCTGAGATATAATAAAATAAACTTTTTATTTGAAATTGGACATTTCATATTTAATGACATAATAAATGTAATGCACTTAAATCATCCCCAAACTATCCATCCCAGCCTGGGTCCATGGAAAAATTGTCTTCCATGAAACCAATCCCTGGTGCCAAAAAGGTTGGAGACTGCTGGTCTAGCATATACATTAAAACACACTTTAGTCATTCATTAAGTGGATTGTGCATTAAATAAATTCCAGGGTAGGGTTTTGTTTGATATATATAATTTAGGACAAAAAATGTATATGTATTTCTTTCTTTGTATTCCTTTCTCTGCTGTGTATACAATAGAGAGGGGGAAGCCTAAGAAAGACCTGGACACTTATAGCTTATATATAGATTTGTAAAATTTTTATAGCTATGGAAAACAACATTTTGAAAATATAACTTGCATTTTTCTTACAAAAAATTAAAATAAATGATTAACTTTTATTTAGGAGGCAGATAATGTTGGTCAATTATACAGTAAAATTTATGGGAAAGGAAGTTTCATTTGAGTATTTTTGAAGATAAATTTAAAAAGATCTCATCTGGGTTCTATGAATTAGCTGCCACTGGAGCTATAGAAACACTGTGTTACTTATTAAGCATATTTTTTGCCTAACTGAAATTGAATAGGATAGACATATGTGAATCCTCACATTCTGTGGTTTTCTAGAAGGCAATGTGCTATACAGCAGTGATCTCTAACCTTTTCAGCACCAGTGACTGGTTTCATGGAAGACAATTTTTCCACAGATGGGGGTTGAGGGGAGCTCAGATGAGTAGCTATATATGCAGATGAAGCTTCACTCACCTGCAGCTCACCTCCTGCTGTATGTGCCCCCTGCACCTCCTTCCCCCGCTATTCCTAAGTTTCATGGAAGACAATTTTTCCATGGATGGGGGTAGGGGTGGGGGGTGGGGTAGGGGAGGTGGAGCTCTACAGCCTGTTCCCTAAACAGACTACGGACCAGTATTTGTCCGTGGCCTGGGGGTTAGGGACTGCAACTATATAGTACTAATGCCTATTTTATTTTGCTAGTCAACATTTTTATTACTAGTAGCATGGAGGGTGTTGTAGATTCTATCAAGCCATAGGAAGGGACCAACTCTATTTCTCAGTACTGCTATTAATACTTTTTTTTATTTCAAAATATTAAGGGGGTATAAATGTTTTAGGTTACATGGATCATTTTTGTAATGCTTGAGTCCCGGCTATAGGTGTGCCTCTCACCAAAATATTAATAGTGTTCATAGTACCCATTAGGTTGTTTCCCCCCCTCCCCCTCCCACTGGTTGATTTCCATTGAGTTTCACTTCCCTCTGTGCACATGCCTGCTCACCGGTTCATTACAATTTAATAGTGAGTCCATGTGTTGTACGTTTGAGTGTTTCTCTTGCAATTGATTTCTAGTTTTATCTCACTGTGGTCTGAGAAGGTACGTGGCATAATTTTAATTTTTTTGAATTTGTTGAGGCCTGTTTTATGGCCTAAGATATGACCAATCTTAGAGAATGTCCCATGTGCTGCCAAGAAGAATCTATATTCTGTAGTTTTGGAGTAGAACGTTCTGTAAATATCTGTCAGGGCCATGTGATTTAGAGTTTGGTTTAATCCACTGTTTCTTTATTTATTTTCTGCTTTGATGATTTTTCCAGCTCTGACAGTGGGGTGTTGAGGTCCCTGGCAATTACGATGGTGCTATTTATTTCTTTGCTTAGCTCTGGTAAAACTTGCTTTATGCATCTAGAAGCTCCTGTGTTGGGTGCTTATATATTTAGGATTGTTATGTCTTCTTGCTGAATTGCTCCTTTTATCATAATATAATGACCCTGTTTGTCTTTCTTTACCTTTGTTAGCTTAAAGTCAATTTTATTTGATATGAGAATGTCTACACCTGCTCTTTTTTGATTTTCTTTTGCATGGAATATTTTTTTTCCATCCTTTCACGTTAAGTCTGTGTGTGTCCTTGTGGTTTAGATGTGTTTCCTAGAGACAGCAGAGACTTGGGTTGTGTTTTATCCATTCAGCCAGCCTGTTTCTTTTGAGAGGAGCATTCAGTCTGTTAATGTTAATTAATACCATTGATATGTGGGATGTTGGTCTGTTCATCCTGTTAGGTAGTCCCTTATTGCTTTGTTTTACTTCTTGTTCTGTTGTTTTATAAAAGGTGTGAGTTTGGGGGGATTTTTAGGTACTCAGCAGTCACAGGGCATGACATGGGGGAGCATCTTTTCCCTCCCCATCTCAGCAGGGGTGATGCAAAGGCTACTACTGGAAGGCTGGGTCCTGAGCCCAGCTGGCTCTCTGAACCAGAGCTGTCAGGATGTTGTCAGTTTCAGAAACCTGGGATTGGCAGGTGCCAGATCTCTGCGGCACCTGCTCTCCAGTGGAATGTCTCTGCACAGACTCCCAGCAGCTCCCTGATCAGCCCAGAGGTCTGCAGTGGAAGAGGGAGACCCCTTGCAAATTGAGCTGCTCATAACTTTTGTTTCTCTCCTAATAAACAGTGTCCCCTTGGGTTGCCTCTACCCTGCTGTCTTCACCTCTTCCCAGCAGTGTGAATTGTACTGGGACTCCCAGCTTAATCTCTGAGATGATGGCTGATACTTGTGAGTGTTTGATTAAGTTGGTAGATGCTGTGATGAGCTATAGAGTTGTTCTCCCTGTCAGTGGTTGATGCTTGCAGGAAAAAGCCAACTGCTGAGATGTTCTTTTGTGCCTGTGATAAGCTCTAGCCCCTCAGGTGGAGCACTTGAATGCCCCGGCTTTGTGAGGGGCCCTGTGGCTCCCAGGAAGTTGCTTGATCGGCACCACAGCAGAGGTGAGTGGGTGCAGGAGTGAAGCAGTGTGTGGTTAGGTTGCGCGAGACTGGAAGGCTCTGCAAGCCTCAGCAGGGTTCAGAGGTTGTTTTCCCAGCTGCCAGGGGGAGCTGCTGGGCGAAGTGTCAAGGCAGGCTCTCCAGACTGGGAAGGCTGCTGGTGAGGAAGGGGCCACAATTCCCTGACAGCCTAGGTGCCTGAACACGTGGCGCTTGGTTGCTATAGTGCCGTGGGCTGGGATCTTCCCTGCCTTAGGAACTGCCCTAGTCCAACAGCAGATTGCCATGTCTTGGACCCCTTATAGTATTTTCCCATCAGTTCCGCCAATGTGGGCTCCCTCACCTGCCAAGTCCAGCTCCCCAACCTCCCCTTTGTGTCCCCTAGCAACTCGCTCAGTCCTGGAGGTACAGGATCCGGCCTGTGTGTCTGACCCGCTGGGCTGGCCTGTATCTGTGAGAAATGCCGGTGGGCGAGGAGATCCCAGATCTGGCAGCCTGAGGCCCTTGCAGGTCCTCACAGGGCAACCGTGAGCCCCGAATTCTATGGAAACCTCAGACTGAAGGACGCACCAGCTGGGGTGAGCAGGTCTCTTGCCAAATTCTCGGCTCAAACTGTTCTCCGGCTTGCAGTGGGTGGGGGTGGGGCAGGGGGACGTAAGAGTCTGAATGGAAGGAAGCCAGCTCTCCGGCCTCTTGGGTCACTTTCCTTGGAGGGGAACCCCGCAGGGAACGCCCAAGCTCTGGGATCACCCAAGTTCTCCCCACAACTCTGTGGTTGCCATAGTATTCGGGCTCATGGGAGTGGGAAAGCTTCCAAGTAACTTGGTAGCCTGCTGATCTCTTCCAAGTAACTTGGTAGAAGAGAGAAAGGGACCCCCCTTAAGCCCTTCACTGGGCTCCCAGTCACTCTGGGTTTGATCCTCACTGATATCTCTTTTTCCCTTTATACTCTTCCTTCTTCGCTTTGCAATTTTCCTCCATGAGGTCCCCAGCAGGCTCTGGCCCTTCTCTCTATGACCTCCCCCTGAGCTGCATCCCCTCTCCCCTCTCCTTTATCTGCAACCCTTCCTTCAGGATGGTCAGGCAAGCCATGTCTCTAGTCGGCCATCTTGCCCCTCCATCAGCACTGCTATTTTGCTTTTTGTTTTTTAATAATTGGTAATCAAAGCATAACTGTTAAGTCTAAAAATCACTTTGAGAATCTTCAAACTCCCCTACCTAAAACTCCCCCAAAGCTAACAATTTTTAGGTTGTATTTTTCTAGAGTTTTTTATTCTATTCATATATATTCTATAATATAAAAATAAAAATTATATAGAGAAGTGTTTCTTTGTATGTAAATGGTTATACATAAAATATGACACACTTTATATATATTTTTATAAATCTTAAGTTTTATATTTTGTAATATGCTTTTTATCATATTAATTCATATAGGTCTGTGCAACTCTTTTTAACTGTTGCAAGATACTTATTAGTATGACTATGCTATAGTTTATTTCATAGGCTTCCACTCATGTACTTTTCTATCATTTTCAATTTTTCAGTATCTAGGCAGTGCTAAAATGAATATTGCAAAACTTGAAAGAATGTTTCTATAAAGGAGACTTTGTAAAGTGTAACTAGCTAGTCATTTAATATGTGCATTTTAAGTGTTCACATAGACAGTGGCTCTGTTAAATATCACTTCCATCTGCAGTGTGTCAGAATATATGTTTAAGTTGACATATAATTCAATGAAAAAGTATTTGCCAAATGGATAGTAAAAAATAATATCTTGTGTTTCTAATTACTAATGAGGTTGAAGGCTTTATTAGTAATTGCCTGCTCATATTCTTTGCTTATTTTCTATTGAATCATTTGTTTTTCTTTTTATTTGTAAAAGTTCTTAAATATTTTGGACAGTAATTTTATGGTACATGTTGTACATATTTTCTCTCAATCCTGCTATTTTTGATGATTCTTTGTTTGATTTTTTTCTTGCTAGACTATTTTTTTAATGTTTACAGAAAAATTGAATGGAAACTACATGGAGTTCTCATATGCACTGTCAGCCCCTTTCACACATACACACACATACACATACACACACTCTTGCTTTATTTTTAATTTCTTTATGATATTTTCTATTATCAAGAGCCTTTGATTTTGATGTAGCCACATTTACAAATCTTTTATTAACTATTATTTATTTGTTTTTTCTTATTAAGCAAGAATCTTCCCTACCCAAGGTCTTTAATTTCCTATATTTTCTCCCAATTTTCTTTTAAATTGATTTTAGGTTTGCTTTTCTCTGCTCAAACTTCACTATATCTCTTTTCAAATTTACCTATCACCCCTATGCTCCTTTTTCCATCAAGTACTCGCCCTAGTCACTTCACCATTCAGACATCACTTCAATGCCATTTTCCTACCGAGTGGTTTCTTGTTCTTTCAGTTAGAAGTACTCTTTCTTCCCCTGAAGTTTTCATATTATACTTAAAATAATCAAAACAGTATTGTGTTTGTTTCAATATAGTACTCTTCTGAATAGTTCTTGAGAATAGGATCTATAAATCTTGATATCCTCAAGGAGTCCCACTCAATATCTCAAAGAATAGATTTGTAAAGAGAAAGCATATATGTTTAATTTGGACTACTGAATACTCAGCTGGGACATGCAGTAATTATTTTCAAATACTTTAACACTAATGTTACAGAAATTGAACTGGCCTATATTGTCAATCAATGGTTGTCAAGGACAATTATGCAATCATTATAAAGAAGAAATTTTCAGGAAATGGAATTCTCTGAAAATTGAATGAATTCACCAAGAGTGACTTAATTCTTCCCAGACATGTTCGAGCAGAAGCAGTGCATTAATATTTCTTCTAAATCCTTTTCTATGTGCAGTAAGGCCATTGAACAAACCGATAAAATGATAGTCCCATTGTATGTTTCATAAGTTGTAATTGTAGACATTGACTATTGACATTGGTGTTTCTTCCCCATCCTTCCAAACTTCAGTTACATTCATCTCCATTTTATTTGCCTTTAAATGGGATTTTCTTTTTATTTACAAAAATGCTTAGGGCATATATCATTTTATTTTTATCACTGAGATAGATGATTTTATTTCCTTTTTTTTGGATGAGAACTTTATATAGGTTAAATCACTTCTCCAGAGATTCAATATTAAATCTACTCAACTGCCCAAATCTTGTCTACAAAACCAATAAATATACATACTGTGCTGGCAAATATACATACATTTGATACTTTATGTACTTTTTATTAAATTGGTAAACTGGTTTATTTTATAAATATTTTCCCCCAATTTCCCTATCTCAATATCAATCACAGACATTCCAAGAGAGATACACTTAATATACTTGTTAAAAACAGAACAAAACAAACAAACAAAAAAATCAAAAGTCTGGGATTTCATTTTTTACCTTCTTTTTATGGGAAACTAGCATTTTGACGATGCTATATATATTGCCCAGAACATAGATGAAACTTTAGTGAATGTGAAATAAAGCATAAGGAAAATCACTATTTCCAGATAGAAATTAGTTTATTAATTATGAACCAGGACATTTTCTGGAATCAGAACACAATAATTCAGCAGGGCAGGATTATAGGAGAAACCTGAACATAGAAGAACACTAATCATAAAGAATTTGCAACAGCATTTTGTCATTCTGTGACATATAAATTTTGTGTTACAGCTTCTGCTGAGGCTTTCTCCTAGTCATTCAAGATAAAAGTCAAGTTCCAGTCAATCTTGTTTTCTGGCTTCTTTGGAAGAGAAGATTTCCTGAAGTCTTCTGTTTCTTTTTTCTGTTTTTGAGCTCCAGTCACCATTATTATTTGCAGGTTCTTATAATCAGTCAGTAGGGAAAGGACGAAATAGCTCAGCTCATCATGTTTAAGATAATGTTATCTCTCACCTCATTAGCAAGGTGCAAGTTAGGCAGTTGGCAAAACTGCTGATAAAAAGCAAAACCAGGCCAGGCGTGGTGGCTCACGCCTGTAATCCTAGCACTCTGGGAGGCCAAGGTGGGCAGATTATTTGAGCTCAGGAGTTCGAGACCAGCCTGAGCAAGAGCAAGACCCCCGTCTCTACTAAAAATAGAAGAAATTATATGGACAACTAAAAATATATATAGAGAGAAAAATGAGCTGGGCATGGTGGCGCATGCCTGTAGTCCCAGTTGCTTGGGAGGCTGAGGCAGGAGGATTGCTTGAGCCCAGGAGTTTGAGGTTGCTGTGAGCTAGGCTGACGCCACGGCACTCTAGCCTGGGCAACAGAGCGAGACTCTGTCTCAAAAAAAAAAAAGCAAAACCATCAGAAATAACTTGCATACTGGAATCAGTAGTCACACCAAGGAGATAGATCTCACTTCATCAGGAAAGGTAGGTGATAATCACCCTGGCAGACAAGTGACCAGCTGAAGTAAGAAAGCTGGTGACGGTCGTATTTCATGGGAGTCTCTTCAGTAAGTCCATCATAATCAACATCAGAAATAATATTATCTTCAGGATCAACTTTTAACACAAGTGGCAATAACAGAGTAATAGAACAAAAGCTAGCTGGCGATAATGGCTGTGGTTCATGAGCCTGGAAGTTATATTTGAGGTTAATGTTACAAGATTCTTAAGATGCATAAAGCAATTCAGCAGAATATTAGAGATTCTACTATTTAGAATTTGCCCCTTTGGGCAATTTCCAGCTGCTATATATGCTGCAAATTGCTTAATAGCAATTCAGAGGCCTGTTACCACCGCATAAATACCTCAGAGGTGGGAAGGTACTGGGTATACATCTCAGAGACAGAAAGCTTCTAGATAAATAGCTCAGTGGTCGGCAGCTCAGAGGCCTGTAACTCCAGTATTGGCAATTTCTCATTAAATAACTTTGGGGTTGGCAGCTGCTGGAAATATAACATGATGGTGGGAAGCCAAGATTTTGGTAGCTTCTATATCCAAAACTACCCAGTCTGCAGTAGTTTAGAGATTGGAGACTCCTGGGTAAGTAGTTAAGTTGCCCAAAGCAGCTGGAACCATTGCTAAGGGTCTGGCAGGCTTTGGATGCACATGGAGCAGGTGTGCAATCGGATACATACCCCTTGGTCTGGGTGCATGGGCTGCATCTGAGGCTGGGGCTGATGTTGGTAGTTTCACAGACACCGGAGACTTGGCCCACTGCTGAAGAGTTGCAGGGCACACAGGAGTCTGATGGGTCACAACTTGTGGTACAGATCTTGGGCTCACAGCTGGGAGATTCGCAGCTTGGCGCTTCACAGTAGGATTCTTGGCAGTAATCCAGGAGCCAGAGATTTCCTTGGTAGCTACTGGGTAAGCAGTGTCCAAGGGTAGGGCTTACATCATTGGAACAAAGAGCAACAGAAGGAGTCACTGGGATGTAACAGCGAGTTCTGTAGGATGCAGCATTGCAGACCCCAGAATGGCCTAGAACAGACATGGAACCCGAGTGCATGTTCAGTAGTAGCCGTGCAGCTGTGGTGTGGCTGTGGCCCGAGGACTTTTTATATCTTCCCTGGCGATTGTCAGGATGCTCTCCAGACTCTCTTCCTTCTCTATTCCTGGGACAGTAACACAGCAACATCTCATTAGTGTGATGTTTAGCTACAGCTGTTGAGGTCTTCACACTCATACAAAAATAAATTTATTTTGATTCATCAAAGTATCCATAATTGCCACTTTACCCGTCACCCATTACTTATTATCTGCAGACCATAGCTTCAGTGAATGGTGATTTTAATGTTAATAAGCAAACTCTTACCTGTGAATAAGTGGTTAACAAGAGTTCATGTGTCTATGGGCTTCTGCAGCATGGTTATTAAAAGGTCAACAAGGGTTCAAGTGAGGCAGGGGACCTGTATTTTTCTACTCTCTTGACTGCTGCAAGACTTCAGGACTTGATTTTATTCTCTGAAGTAAGCTAACTGGTTTGGCTCAACATTGTTGCTAAAGAGAGTGGAGGGCATTGACCTATTAAGAGAAAAAGTCAGTTCTCCCAAATACGTACTATACTCTTCTCTGTGCAAACCCGTGTACTAGTGACAACTTCTCATCTGATGTGTTTGGAGAATTCCATGTGCAAGACTCACATCAATCCTAGTGAGACTTGGTGACCCTAAACAAGGCTAAAAATGAACTTGTCCCCATGGGTTAGTGGTTGCTAAGCAACTAAGACTTTAATGAAATCTCTTTCTTAAATAGTTTCTTCAATATATACTATCAAATAAATCTAGTTTCTCAAGATCATTCACTTCTAATCGACTAAAATTATACAATTTTATACTTTACAGCAATTGTCTTTGTTGTAAAGTCTAATTGCTGTCAGTTGTATAACATTTTTCCCCAAGTTCTATTATTCTTGATTTCCCTTCTTTTGAACATAGATTTTATTTTATTTCTGTGTTGAAGAGTATAGTTATATTTGGCCTATGCCAACAAAAAGGAATGACTATGTTTAAAATTTTTATTTGAATAACCTGTATAGGCACTGTACATACTAAATGACACTTTTCATTCCTTATGGTGGGGACCAAAGGAATTTGTTTTAAGATTTTAATTCAATCTGAAGAATTGATATATTGTTCCTGAAAATAGAAACTACAGTTTATACTTATAGCCTCCGTTGAATTGGAAACAGCAATCTATTTGTTGACAGTGAAGAGTTCAGACAGAGAACAATACTGACTTCTTCAAGTGGGATGAGCTATAGGGATTGTTTTTAACAGAAACTGTCCTTGTAAACAAGAGATAGTTAGATTTTCCTCACTGTTTTCTACTTTTCAGCTAGATTATTTAAATGTACATCACTTTAAACCTACAAATATTCTCCAACATTTTTTGAAACCTGAGTTTTCTCAGTGCTTCTCTGAGTATTTATTCTATAAGGTGACAATAAGCAATTCTTTATTAAACATGTTTTTCTGACTTCAAGAGCTTCTCTCAGGAGAAAGGCTCATGATCAGAGAGCTGTATTTTCAGCAAGTTCTTTGGCTATAGAGGACCTCAGGATTTTGTGCAGAAAATTTTAGCCCTGGGGTGGGCAAAATAGGAATGAAGATACATAAGGTAGTTTGTTGATGGCCGACTTTCTACTAAGTTACTGAGTCCTAGTAGACGTAGAAAAGTCCAGAGGTTAAAACTTTAAGAGATGCATATCATACCACTGTTACCTCCAGTCTTTTATTTTAGGCTTCCTTGTAGCAGGTTTGAGGGAAAACAACAGCAACAACAACAGAGTAAGTCAGTTAGCTGTAAAGCCCATGTCCTCCCTTTCCACCTTAGCATTGAATAGTGAGGTATTTCAAATTAATATGATTCCCATAAGTGTAAGTCCAGCAAAATAATGTCGAACATCGTCTAGCACAACCAATATTCAAAGCATGAGTCTTTATGACATATTTAAATTTATTTTGGCACGATAACATTCTAAACAAGCAAACATGGAGATTTGCAAAGGCAGGGCTATAGCTCACCTCGTCTTATTTGCTTTTATGTTTCATCTTCCTACTCACTCAGAACATCACACTCGTATGTAACCATCACGCTGCACCCACTCACTCCACCGTTCTCTGTAAATGATACTCTACAGAAATATCTTCTATTAATGCTTTAGTCTCCATTTTTGAAAGAGACTGAGCAGACAGCATCAGTAACAGAGCACATATCAGGTTTAAATGGCAAGCTTTAGCAGAAAGTAAGGACCACTGTCATTGGGTGTCATTGTCTGAGGGCTTTGGAGAAGCATATGCATTACTCTGTTTTCACTTAATTACTAAAAGAATTTTTTCTTCCATTAATTCCTCTATTTTTAATATTTGCTATGTGTAGAAGGCTGAATAATGCTCCTCCCGCACCCACTCACTTCCTAGTACTGGGAATCTGAAAGCTACCTGATATGGCAAAAGGACCTTGCAGATGTGATTACATTAAGGTTCTTAACATGGATTCTTAGGGGGGCCGGACGTAATAGCAGAAGTCCTTATAAAAGGGAGAAAGTATATCAAAGAGAGAGAAGGCAAAGTGATGACAAAAGCAGAGTTTGGAGTGATGGGGTCACAAACTAAGGAATACTTCTAGAAGCCAGAAGAGGCAGGGAATGGATTGTCCCCTAGAGACTACAGAAGGAATCAGCCCTGTTAATACCTTAACTTTAGGTCGGTGAGACTGATTTTGGACTTTTGTCCTCCAGATCTGTAAGAACATAAATTTCTGTTGTTTTAAACCATGAAGTTTGTGGTAGTTTTTTACAGCCATCAGAAATATATAGGTAAATGTAATAAACAGTCTTTACATAGTTTGAGCAGTTTGTGCTCTGTATCCAGGGAATTTTAAGATGTAAGGAATAAGCTTCCTAGGCATCAGATAATTCAGAGAAATATCTATGTCATCTGAGGAATAAGAAACAAACTCCCTTTATCTAATGAGCCAATGGATTTCTTTCAACTCATTAAAAAAGAGTTATGAAACTCTTTCCCAATTTTATCCAAAGGTTAAAAATCCTTTAGGGTAAACATAGAAGATCAAAGAAAGCTACATTTTCCACTATGTGGCCCTTAAAATAATGGAGGACACTTTCTAGTCTTTTAGGTCACAAGAAATTTTTTCTTCCTCTTTGCCACCATACATACAATTATATATTTTTCCACTGGCCAAAATGCTGTTAAATGATGCAAAAGTGATCTTATGATTTTAAGAGCAAAATACATGCAAATTCATATACTTACATAGCAATTAAATTGTAGATATTGAATCAAAATGATTCTTAAATTTAGCACTGATAACCTAAAATAGTCAGCACTCTTTCTACGTTTATGTTGTTGGTTTAATAGATGATTAATGGTTTTGAAAGCCGAAGGGCAGATGAGCAAAATAAAGATGTTAGGGAAGAAAAATAAATGAAGATAAAGCATTTTTAAAATGATAGCACAAGTTATTGGAAAGATAGGAATTTGAGTTTGATCCATGTTTAACTATTCAAGAAAACATGGTACATATGTAATGAGATACAACCATAATATGAGTTAAACATTTTGAGATGGAACTGTCAGGACTGTGCCTTAATGAGTTATGAATTACTCTCTCATCGAGTACAATTTACACATATTTATTAGCATGTAACCTTGGAAAATTGTTCTTTCTCAGTACTTTAGTACCTTCTTTTGTAAAACCAGAGCTAATAGCATATATTTCACAGAACTCTCCTACAGATAGAATGAGAAAGTAAATGTGAAAATATTAGGAAAGTACATGGCACATAGTAGATGCAAATTAAATACTACTTTACTTCCTAATTTTTGAAAGCTCTAATTTAGGGCATTCCAGTCACCAATTAAACTAAATAAAAAAATATTATTCCTTGTCTACTTTGATGTTGCAAACACATAGTCTTATAATAATCATTGTTTTCTCTAAAAGTAAACACCAAAAATGAACTGTCCTGCCCTATTTAGTTAATAGAAATGCTTGGCTTGACAACAGATTACTAATGACCCCTTTTGTATAACCCATATTTTTCTGTGCCACGTGTCACTAGCTAGTTCCTGCAAGTATGTATATGTAGTTGTTAAGAATAAGGGCTCAGTGCTCAGATTCCCTGGATTCTAATCATATCTCTGTTGCTCAATTAACTACCACATGTTTCTGCAGCTCAATGTCCACATCTTCAAAATGGAACTAGTAGTAGTATTTTCCCCATAGGTGGCTGTGAGAATTAAATGATTTGGTCAGACACAGGGTAGGAAATACAGTTAGTGTGTAGCTGATGTTTTGATGTTAACTTCTATCATTGTCATCATCCTATAATCTTTGTTAGTATTACTGTTAATTATTTTTTTATTGTCATAATTGGATCTCATCTAAAACTCACTACATTATTTATGAGTGGATCAAAAATAAAAAAAAGAAAAAAAGAAAAGAAAACACCAGAGTAGGCTAAGTTTTAGGCTAGATAACTTGTTATGATCTATATAAATTATATGTTGATCTTAGAAATTCAATTTGAAGACACTGACTAAGTTGAAGGTGTTTCTTGCCATCTATATGGAGAGTGAGACTCTCAGTGAGGACATACCCCATACGGGTACATACCATTAAAATTAGTCCACCCAGACAGAAAGGGTGGTCTGGGACTGCAGCAGAGGGGAAATCATTTCATTTGCAGTTTCCTTTTTAAGTGTTAGAAAATACAGGGTCACATTTAATGCTCAAGTAGTATGACATGTTTAATCAGGCTCTTGAAGGGATCTATCCTGTCTGCTTTTTGAGATACTCTTTTTTTTTTCTTAAATATATTTGTTTAATAAAACTGAAAGTCCTCATTTGAAGACAGTTTATTTAGAGATAACCATGAAAACTTTTCCTATTTAAAAACCTGTTAATGGCATAGAAATCGAGATGTCTTGACAGCAAAAATGTTCTAGTGAAGAAACAAACAGAATCATTTATAATTTGATCACGTAAAATGGTAGAGGCTAAAACTGCAACTGAACTAGGGCATAATGACCCATCATTTTAAGAACAACCTGTCAACCTAAAGATACATATATATACACATATATATAACAGAGATATGTATTTTTTACTAAGCTGTTAGACAAAATGCTGAGATAACAATTCAGCACAATCTTCTAAAACAATGGAGATTTCCAACCCCCAAAAGAAGAGCAAGCTATTTGAAACTGCCTTGCATGTAGGAAACGGTTGAAAACTATGAGACACAGTGCAGGGGGCTGAAGCTGTTGGATGGATAACCTAGAGGTTGACAACCACAGGAGACTTTGTTCAAAGGATGCAGGTCCTAGACGCAAAATTCAATGGTCAATGACAGCCACAAGAGATAAGGCTCAGTGGCTCACAGCCATAAGAGAGGCGGCTTGGGAGTGGCAACTGCTGGACACACAGCTCTGAGGTTTGTTATGCACTGATGTTTGGTAGGAACTCAAGAGATAAGAACTAATGGGAAAACAGGTAGCTGGGTGGCAAAGTCTGGAGATACAGTAAGCAGTGGAAGGGTAGCAAGACATTTCACAGGTTGTGGGCATAAGCTGGATGATTGGTAACTGGAAGGTTTACTGCATGTCTTTGAGGAATTGCTCAGAAGCCAAGTTTGGCATTGGTTGGGCAAGCGCAGAGCATCACCACAGTTCATACCAGTAGAGTAGAGGGTAGTGGATGAGGTAACAGGAGCATGGTGGTAACTCCCAAGAGAAGAAAAGCTAGAGTTTCCAGAATAGCAGATATTGGATGACATGGTAGAGTCTCAAGTGCAAACAGCAACTTATCTAAGTCTCCATAAAACTAGATCAGATTGCTTATATTCCTTGTTGGCTACATACCCAGACTCTCCTTCTCCCCATATTCTAGATCAATTTGCATCATAACATCTCATTAGTTCATTGCTGAGTTGCCTGTGAAAATGATTTCCAAATCATCCGTAAATAAGTTCAGTAGTTCAGTCTGCATCTTCTATATATCTGCAGTCCTAATCTTTCTCCGGTTTATCAGGCTTGAGAATGTGTGTGATGTAATTGCTTGTGTATTTTATCTGCTTTTCTTCCATTCTGTTCCTACCTCTCAATAATGTGTGATTAAAAGGAGTCTATTTGAATGGATGTTTATCCTATTCATTATCTAATAGAGACAACATAGTTAAAAAGGGATAGTCCTCATCTTTGAAGAAGAAACATAATGTTACAATGCTTGAAGGTGGTGTTGGTGTCCTAAAATAGCTTCCATATATCAAAATTTATTAAATTTTTTAGACTAAAAATCTCATGCCATTCCCTATTTTCCATACTCAGCTAAGTATCTAATTGTGTGATGTTGTTGTCTGTATATTTGTCTTGATGGTCAATTTTATATATGCATCTTAGAGTACATTTTAAAGAGTTCTGCTCTGAAAACTTAATATCCTTCATATTTAAAAGTTGATTTTGATTTCCAAAGACTTGAGGAAATGCATTTACTATTTCTACGTGGTAACATTGATGACATATTTGTTTTTACTAATAAATATATCATACATTCCTACTGGTGGTTTTCAAATAAGGGGACAAACACAATATCAGTAGCCATCAGCTTGTGCACTAGCATTCCAGAATTAATGACTATCTTTACCTGAGACAATTTACTAGGAGACTTTGATCTTCACAGAATTAAACTGAGCAAGAATTAAGCAAAATTTTAATATTGCACAAAGAAAGATATCTGAAGAGTGCTTATGTGGACACCATGGAATGAACACTTTCTGCCCTTATTTTGGATTCTTCCCCAAAGTTCAGTTCATGTTTATACATATCTATTTCTTGGAGTCATTTGTCTTACAAACCCAGAAATATCTCTTCTCAAGCTACCTCTCAGTTCATCAAAGGCAATGTAGTTGATAATGAGTGGAGGAGAGTAAAGATTCCAAGCAGTCACTTGGCATCTTAGATCATTATTGATTATCCTTTTGGTGGAAGCTTTCCCATTGCACAACACTCCCATTGTCCCGACATTGCTCACTGAAGAGTCTGGAAGACTGCTGAATTTTCTTTTCTTGAGGAAAAGATATTGAAAAATGCTTATAGACCTTTGATCTCACACATCCATGCAAGTAAGAACAGAGGGAGAGGAGTAAACACACAGAGAGAGAGAGAGAGAGAGAGAGAAATCACACTTGTGATATATTTTTGATATTTTATTTATTTACATAAAACATAACATTTGGTGCAGATGTAATGTAAGGTCTGTCTTCTGAATTTCACCTTTTTTATTTCAGACAGAGGAAGAAAAAATGTTTGACATTTTACATCGGGAATTTTCAAAATCACTGTGCTACATTGTTCTTAAAGAAAGCCTCAGATCACCTTGTATCAATGTAAGGCCTGTTACTGGTAGAAAAGAACAGAAAAGATTTGAGTCACTGAGACTTGAGATAAGTTTGAGACGTCTATCTGACATTTTCCTATCTCTTTTAAGAACTTTAAGACCACCAGATAAACGAAATCTTTCAAACACTTATATGCTTCCAAAGAAAATTCCTGTCACCTTGATAACTCCCAGCTGAAATATTTTGTGTGTGGGCAACTCGCCTATGTTCCTCATGATTTAGTTCAAGTTTCTTTTAGCTTCTTTTATTCTTTGTAAAATTTGAAAACAAGTGATAACCAACTCTCTTCCTCAGCATTTAGGCGTGCTACATATGGGTTTCAAAAAGAAAACTAAAATATTTCTTTTTAACCATAGTAAAAATAGATTTTTGTCTCTGCAAAACTGCTTTTGAATGTATCTGGTAACTAGGACACCATTGCAGCTAGAGTTAGCAAAGTAAGTATGATCCCATCATTACTCATCAGTAATTAATATGTAAGTTAGATGCAGATATGTAACTTAGAGAAGCCTGGAATCATCAACTAATTTATCACATCTTGATGACAAGTGAAAGACAAACCCAATATATATACCTACTTGGTATGTGTCCTAAATTATTGTTTTTAATCACATTTATAATTTCTTCCAGTGTCTGTACAGACTAATAGTTCCTTAAGCTTATCATACCTCCATGTAGTTGCCTGGCTCAACAGACTGAGATCAAAAAACTACTGAGAAGTTATATATTTTGTTTGAGATATTTAGTAGAGTATACCATGAAATCAACATAAAATAGTGAAAATCACATCTGAGCGTTCATGACATTTTCATTCTTAGTAAGTACTCTGACTTTCTTAATACAGTGTCCAGATACAGTCCTCCAAGCTGTCTTCATTCTCACAATTACACAGCTTATCTCTCTGCTTCACTCTTACTCTTCTGATCTATTTCTTACACTATATTCAGAGTAATATTGTTCCTTTATTTATTCCTTCTCTAATACTCTTCTTTTCTTCATGTAGATCTGAGTTTCTGACCTATATCATTTTCCCTCCTTCCAAAGGATTTCTTTCAACATTTCTTGCAAGGCAGGTCTACTGGCAACAAATTCCTGCAATTTTTTTTGTTTATCTGAGGAAGTACTTATTTATCCTCCATTTCTGAAGAATAATGTCACTGGATACAGAATTCTAGGAGAGGTTTCCCTTCCTCAACGTTTTGAGTGGAATATTCCATTCCACTCTCTTCTTGCTTGCATGGTGTTTAAAGAGAAGTCTGATGTAGTTCTTCCTTTTACTTTGCTGTAGGTATGGTGTTTTTCTTTCCTCTGTCCTCTTTCAAGATTTTTTCTTTTCTTTGATTTTCTGTAGGTTGACTGTGATTTGCCTAGGTGTAGATTTTTCGGTATTTATTCTGACTAGTGTTTTCTGATCTTCCTAGATCTGAGATTTTTAGTGCCTATCATTAATTTTTGGAAATTCTCAATCATTATTGCTTCACATATTTCTTCTGTTCCTTTCTCTCTTTCTTCCTTCTGAAAATATTTTTCAGAAATATATTTTTATAACCAGACAATGATATTTTCTTATTTAGAACTGTAACAAGCTTTTTGTTTTATTTGAGAGTAAAATGAAAAGTATTTATTTCAAGACCCTTAATAGTCTGGGCCATGTCAACCTCCACAACCTCATTTTCCTCTCCTCTCCCCATGTCCCTACCAATCTTCATTTAGTTCCTCAAATTTGCCAAGAAAAATTTTCAACCACTGGTCCTGGTACATTCAGTTTCCTATCCCTGGACCATGCTTCCTCCTGCTTTTTGCACAGCTGATTTCTTTTCATCTATCATCAGGTCTTCAGACTCCACTGCTCAGAAAGAATGCCATCATTCATCCCATCTCATTTGCACTTCCTCCACTCAGCTTTTATGTCTCTATACATGAACTCAATTTAGTTCCTTCATGATAACTATAATACTATGAACTATAAATAGACATAAAATTATCTGTTTTTGTGTTTATCGATCATCTACTTTACCAGATGTCAAATTCCATGAGAGCAGGCATAGCTTCTATTTACTCACTACTGTATCACAATACATTGAATAGTGCAGGTCCCATAGTCATTATTCAATAAATAGTTTTTGAATGTAGCAATGAATGGAGAGATTCATCTCTCTTTTGTACAACATCTCTGTAACTTACTTTATTATCTATAGAACTGAAAAAGGAATTTACATGAGTAATTGATTTAGATAGCGTAAGTGTGGACAGAGCAAAGTGATCTAAACATTGTAGGCAATGACCATATCTTTCCAAGACAGAGGCTCCAAAAAATTGAAAGGCATTTCATAGTTGATAATCTGCCTTTTTTTGTTTTTTATCTAATCACATTTTTTACATTGGTTTATATTTTGTATTTGTGAGTGGAAGGAACCATTTAAAAGTGGCTGAAACATTAATCAATGTTGGTCAAGGAGGAGGGAATGAGTAAATGCACACCTAACAGGAGCGGTGCATGCTGTCTGGGGGATGGGCATGCTCGTAGCTCTGACTCGGTGGTGCAAAGGTAGTTTATGTAACCAAAGCATTTGACCCTCATAATATTCTGAAATAACAAACAAACTACGGCAACCAAAAACACAGTGGATGAATAATAAAATTAGTGACATATTTCTTGTTTACCAAGCATGTTTACTGTTCCTATAAACTGCGAACCATTCAATTATGTTGTATTTTAATCCTCAGTGCAGTTACAATTTGATTTTTTTCCTGCTTTTTTTCTTTGTCTTTTTGAGGACTAACAATATAATTAAAATTCACTGGTATATCAAGCTCTGTCAATGGAGTAATATTAGCATTTAGCTGCATATAATAAGAGAAATAATATATTTTGAATTCAAATTTGGATTCTCTCACTAGTAATGAGATCTTAGGCAAAAGGTTTAATCTCATTCAGCCTGTTTCTTCATCAGTAAGACAGAAGTAGTGTTAACTACCTTTGAAGTTGTGAGAAAAATTAAAGTTAATATTTATAAAAAACCTGGCACCAGAAAGGTGGGATGAATTACACATTTTTTTCCTGTAATTTTTCTTCAGGATTGGCATACAGAAGACTTGAAATATTTGAAAATTAAGTAAATTATTATTAAATAGGACACAGATTCTAGAACACATGGATGTGGATTTGAATCTCAATTATACTGTGTGTGTGTATATGTATAGTATCTATTTCTATCTATCTACCTATCTGTATTTTATTTTACTCAGTTTATTTTGAACTTAAGTCTTGTTTTGTAAAAACACAATGATAATTTTGGTGTAAGAGAGTGGTGATGACGATTAATGTGGTAATGTATAAGAAGTGCCTGGTACATAGAATTCATTCTCCATGTTCCCACCCTATAGTAAGTACTTATGTCAGCACTGGTCAAGATCAAGCCATAGTGCCTGGTTATGGACATCAAGTTGACTTGACAGTTGGTCATATTCATGAGCTATGGTAATTTAATGTTGAGGCGGGCAACTGGAATTTGAAAATTAGCAATTTTAGGAAAGAGGACTGTAGTCCTGTAGTTAAAGCGCAAGTTGAAAACCAAAATGAAGACTCCCCAAGGTTTGGTAAACCAAAGAAAGAGCATTAAATGTCTTAGTTGTATAAAACAAAGTTACATTTTTCACAGTTGTATCAGAAACTTAGATATAACGTGGAAACAGATAAGGATTTTTTTTTATTCAATTCTCTCTCAGGTTAGTCCCTGTTCCACAAACTGCTAAGTGTTCTCCCAATTCTATGTTCCCCTCTTCCTTCTGTACACATGATTGCATTGTCTATAATAGCTTCTTTTGTGTTTAGGTAAGGCCAAAGGGCTGGGTTCTGTACTAAGCTGCAATGGAATATGCAACCCCGAGGGTGATCTTGACAGCCACATCACAGTCAAGTCTCTGCCAACTAATCTCTGAGTGACTACAGAGAGCGCTTTTCTGCTGACCTCTTTGCTGGTATTGTTAGAAGAGCAAGGAGGAGTTTAAACTGTCATGTATTTGTGGGCTTATATGTTACAATACTTAGCCTATTCCAACTAGTGAATCCTGCTTAGGCTAAATTCACTATTTCCTGAAGGATCCTAATGCCAACTTGCAAATGCAACCATATAGCACATGAACGCTTTAACAGTCACTAAGTCATATTGTTCCATGCACTTTAGTAATTTTTTCCTAGGTTTCTTTAAATGAATCATTTTCTCTACCTCTGAAAGCTTTTAATATTCTCCACAATTAATCCAGAGTCTAAAAATCATCAATGTTGCATAAGGGGTTGACATATCACAAGGGAATAACTAGACATAAAATAAAGTACACATAAGTGATAATATAAAAATATGATTTGTATATCGAGGTATAATTTAATTAGAAGAAAATAGAGAAAAGAATTTTACCCAGGTTGAAAAACATCAAACTTTTTTGAAATATAAAAGTAAATGATAACAACTCTTAAAGCAAAAGAAATCTTGTTAAGGAGATTAAATGTAGACCTGCAAGACATGGCATAACCAACATAGAATAAGAAGAACCATTGATGAATGATGTCTCAAAGCCAGTAAGCATGAGCTTGTTTCCAGATATTCAAGATGATTTTCTTTAATGAGGATACTGCCAGTCACTCAAGGAAAAGAAGTATGGTTGAAAATTGCTGTAAGTATAGTGTATGGGTCTGCAGCGGTCCAACATGTAGCTAAGAGGTTGGCATCCATAGGACATGTATATCAGAGGTTGACAATCATAGGTCAGGTATCTCAGGGGTTATCGGTCATAATTCAAGTTGTTCAGGGTTGACAGCCATAGGACTGGTAATTGGAAGATAGCAGCTTAAAGGTTGTCTACAGGATGCTGGACAACAGGAGCTGGAACCACAAGACGTTATAGGAAGACAGCTAGTTCCTTCATGGGATCCTGACACATCAGAAACAACCAAAGAGTGGCCAGAAGAGCCAAAGGCACTGCTCTCACCACAGGGGTCACGACAGTTGTCACGGAGTGTGTTGCTGCCTGACCTGCTACTAGGAGAGCAGGGACATCTCCATAGCTCACCTCAGTGGAGCACAGAGCACTAGATCAGGTGACAGGACCATGGCAGGAATTCCTAAGGGAGTGAGAGCTGTAGTTCCCAGAGCAGCAATTGCTGTAAGACATAGTGGAGATAGAAGATCAAGCCTTGATTGAATCCCAGAGAGCCGGTTGGTGCAATGTGATTGTTACCTGCTGGACCTATCATTTACGCCTACCCTGGCTGCTGGGTGTTAATTCTCTCTGTAGCCCATTCTCCTGCTCAGATTTTAGAACCGTTTGTGTGGCATCTCATCAGAATGTTATTTAGTTGCCAAAAAGGCAGTCCCCCCACCAAACCTATAAAATACATATTACCAATATCACATCCTCAAATAACTGTCGTTCCAAAGTCAATCTGGTCTTCCTTGCTCCATCTTTCTTATGGTATAGGACAACTGCTTTGTTAGAAATCATGTTCTTTTATCATTCTTGACAATTCTTTGGAGTTACTGTTAAAAATTCACAATGGATCTGCATAATTGGAGAGAATTTATTTATGGCTACTTTTTTCATAAAATCAAACTATATGTAAATATTTTAGAAGTGATAAATGTTACAGATTCTTAATTTGGGAGTTGAACCTTATTTTGCATTCTTTGAAAATATAAACCAAATTCAAAACCTCATTCCTCTCTAGAAAATTTGACATGGATAACATTTTCAAGTGTGTCTTTCCCAGTGAAGAATGATCACTTGAAAACTTTTGACAATCTTTGCTAAGATACACACCCAAGGAGCCTATATGTCCCTGTCCTATATTTTATTAGCATGGAACTAAAGGTGTTAGCCCCCAGGTTTTGATAACTGCTGTATAAAAAAAAAAAGCCATCTCTCCTTGGATACTTGCCTAAGTAAATTCCAGCATGATATTGCAACTATAAAGAGAATGTGTTTATAACCTATTTTCATATTACTATTTTCCAAAGAATATTTTCCCACACATAAAAACTTCTGAAATAATTCATAATTTTCTAATTAGTAAACTAAGAAAGACAAGTTAATTTGTAATTGAGTTGTTTTCCAAGGTTTTATTTGTCAATTGATTATTTGAAATCAGAATGTATTTATATGTGGGAAGGAAGTGAAAATTCCTAGACTAGTCTGCCCAAAAGAAACATGATTGTAGCTTAGTAATGTTACTGAACTCTATAACTCATACTTGACCACATTATTTTTATAATCAAATTTTTATAAGTTCCACTAAAAAGTGTCATTTAAGGAAACTATTTATATTATGGTATCTCTGGAAACATGCTTTTGATGGTACATATCGAGGTGGGAAAATAATAGAACTTATACAGAATAGTGTTCCTGCTTCAAGCTTTCAGTGAGAGGATCATCTTTTTGAACGGTGAAAAGAAACATGAGCTGGCATTTGTGGTCAGAACAAATGCAGCCAGAACTCATGATTCAGTACTATCTAGTTAAAACACTCTTACGTGTAACTTTTTTAAACTTCATTTTCCTCATAGGCAAAATTGGCACATTAAACACCATATCACCAGTATCTTTAAGGATTTAATAAAAAAAAAAAAAAGGTATGTGAAAGACTCTGACCACTATCTACCCAACACACCCTGGATGAAATGGGTTATGAGGTTAGTCTGATGCAACCATGGCCAAGGTAGAATGGACTGGGCTATCTTTTCATACTGCTGTCGTACACAGCCTTTTTAAACTGCAGCTTGTGAAAGAGACAAACATTCCCCCGTAGAAGAGTGGCATTTCTTAGTCAAGAGTACACAAATAGCTGTACTTTACTGCTAGAAGCTCTTAAAATCTCTCATGGCTCATTTATGTGAATTTAGCAATTAGGTAAGTCTTCTCCACCTTTGGGACAGCAGGAAACTTCCATGTTGGCATTGAGTGTACATCTGTTCCTGTTTATGTATATTCAACAGTTATATTTATATAACTCCCTATAATACTAGTAGCACTATAAACATATTTTGTGATATTTGGATAAACTGAAAATTGAGTGAGTCAGGTTGCAATTCTCTTTACTGAGTAGGGGAATGTCTGTTATAATTAACAACATACTCCACCCTCCTTCACTCTCACTGAATTTGGAGAATTTATTTTTAAACATTGGTCCACTCACCATTTAATATAAAAAAATGTGTACAACAGACAACACATCTTTTTTAATCCTGCAAAGGGATGTTCTCTAAAGATATGTGACTTTCAAATGGATTAAGTTCTCACATACGCACAAAAGTTCAAGTGTCTCCATGATTCATATAGATTTATCCTTTAAACTTATCAATAGCCAAACATGGAATTGTGCTGTTATGTTACTGGATGAAGGATACTCTGGGTTGCTATTCCCCATGGTTAGGTCCCCATCATTGGATACCCAGCACATAACTAATTGGGCATCCTTGTAAATAAGGCATGTTTTTTCTTTTTGTTATTCAGTTACTGTACAAGTCCATATTTAATGAAGTAAATAATACTGACTTGCCTTCGATATTCTATATTTACAAGTACCTGTGTGGAAGAAATGTCACAGGTATAAAAATAATAGAAATGTTGCCGTCTGTCTCCTGGGGCCACTCAAATGCACCAGAAAAACAGACAAAAAAAAGACAACCAAATTATTCAAAGCCCCAACTAACGTGTAAATATGGGTCGACTCACAAGGAGGTCAATTTGTTATCTTGAGCACACTGATTGGTACGGATGTCTAAGCTTGGGAGTAAGCTCTGGAGACGGCTGAATTTCTTTTCATTAGAGAAGAAACTTTGGAAGCTCACAGAATCAATCCAAATTTGAGAGGAATGGAAAAAAAAAGAACACAGAGGCTGGTACAGGAAAGAAATGTGCTGTGTGCACTGTTATACCCACATTAGAACAATCTTCACAGTAATATTATTAATTCATTTCTTTCGGAAAGTAGTAAGGGGCCATGCATAGCATCTAGGTGGGTGATGAAAGAGCCACCCACAGCAGGAGCCGTAAACACACAGGGCCGTAATCCCTAGGGAATTAGCGGAAGCAGAAAAATAGGATTTTCATAGGCCATTGAAATGGTGGAGCTCAGGTCAGTTACAGCCAAGTATGAGAGGAGGACAAAATTCTATCTTCTGTTCTAGCCCTAGCTGTATTCTATATCATGAATTTGTAACGCTAGGAAAGACCCCAATGAATCAATTTGTTCGCTCATTTGATTCATTATTTTTTCTCTCTGTTTCATTTCATTTTGTACAGTTTCTATTGCTGTAGTTATTTATTTATTTATTTATTTATTTATTTATTTTCAGGGACAGGGTCTTGCTCTGTTGCCTGGGCTAGAATGCAGTGGTATGATCATAGCTCACTGCAACCTCTAACTCCTGAGCTCAAGCAATCCTCCTGCCTCAGCCTTCTGAGTAGCTAGGTGTGCGTTACCATACCTGGCTAATTTTTACATTTTTTGTGAAGGTGGAGTCTCCCTATATTGCCTAGGCTGGTCTTGAACTTCTGGGATTAAGGGATTCTCCTTTGGTAGCCTCCAGAAATGCTGAGATTACAGATGTGAGCCACTGCGCCTGGCCTCTATAGCTATGTTTTGAAATTTCTTAATGTTTTCTTTTGCATTGTGTAATCTTCTGTTAATGCCATTTACCATATTTTCTACCTTAGTCACTATAGTTTTCATTTCTGTAAGTTTGATCTGGATCTTTATTTATATCTTTCATTTCTCTATTTAACGTGAACAATCTTTTCTCTAGCTTCTTAAACCTAATAGAGTTATATTAACTGTTTTAATGTCCTTGACTCATAATTCTATCATCTGTGTAACTTCTGGGTTAGTTTTGGTTTATTTACTTTCTCCTTATTATAGGTCTTATTTCCTCTCCTTATTATAGGTCTTATTTCCTCTGCTTCTTTGCATGCTTAGTAACTTTTCGTCAGAGGCCAGATATTACGATTTAAGTTTTCATGTGTGTTTTGTATATTTGTATTATTGCAAATACTCTTGAGATTTGTTCTGGAACACAGATAAACAACTTGGAAACAGTTTGATACTTTTGAGTCTTGCTTGGGTCATCACTAGGTAGAACTAAAGCAGCATTCAGTCTAGGGTTACTTTGCCCAGCACTGACAGAAAACTCTTCCGAGTCCTCCACCAGTTTGCTACTCTGTCTGGTGGGAATATAAACTACTCTCAGTCATCTGTGAGCTCTGAGCATTTCTCCTCTAATTTCAGGTGGCCCTCCCCCAGCTTCACGAAGCTCGCTGATCACTACGACTCAGTTAAGGATTTGGTGGACCCTCTGTAGATCCCTCAAATCCTCTTTCTACTCAGTTTACTCCTCCCTATCTTTCAGGGAATACTGTCCTTTTTTTTTATTTTAGAAAAACAAGTAGCAATATTCCCCTAAAAAAAACCATATCATTGTTAAAAACGATAATATCTTTTCTTTTGATTGTAGTCTTCTAAGAGCAAGAAATATATTACTATACTGTTTTTGAATACTAAATGGCACCATTATCGCCTATAAAGCAATGATGATAATATACCTTCCTAAGTGATGCTACTCTCCTTCTGATAATAAGATTTGGGCAATTGATTGTAGCTTTTCTTATACTTTATGTCTCAGGCAATAAGCTTCATAGTGAGAAACCTTGTTATTACACTTTAAACATGTCACCAGGCAGTACACAAGTGAAGAAGAATTTAAAATTTGTGACAATTCAATGGCTTTATTTCTGGTGAACGGGCAACAGCTGTAAATATGCCATTGGTAGGTGTGTCCAACATCTTCATGAGTTTTGGGACTATCAGTTTTAAAAACACATGATTTCCTGATTTTAACAGGTTACAGAAAACTAATATATTGCCAGAAAATCTAAATGGACCTGTTGTGACAACACTATGTACCAACTCATGTGACTAATTTACTAGTACTAGTGAATAAAGTACTGAGAAAAATTTCACCCTCTGCACATATTATATTCCTCTCTGTCAAGTTGCATTTATATTTAAACTCCTAGAATTCATGCTTTTCAGTAAACGGTGTGATAAACTAATTCTAGAACACCACTTTGTAAATAACCTCAGCATAATTTTTTCTAGTTGCAGAAGAATTGATGGAATATCAACAGACACATGTCCATTTTACCCAGCAACTACTAATGGTTCTTCCACACACTACACTTAGTAGTTTTATGGTTTTAATCACAGTGGTCACTCAGAGACTCATCAACAAGACTATATAATTGTGATTACCTGCCATCATTAAGAGATGCAAGAAGGTAGAGGACTGAGGACTGTCCTCTTACCTGGGACTCTGTGAGCCACCACTGAATGAAGTTTAACCCCTTCTAGTACAATGTCCATGAAATCCTCAGAACCAGGGTTTTAGAGTGATTTTAATTAGGGTAGTTTATAAATGATAAGAAAGCCTTAGGAAGATTAACATCCAGAAGGAACCACAGAAAAAGATGCAGTACAATATTTGGCACAATTTTGAAAGTTCACAAATACTTGCTGAATGAATCAACGAAGGACTCAACAAATCCCTCAGGTAACATTTGCCATTCTCTATCTAGTGGACAGATTTCTCTCATTAAAGACATCATACACTAGAATTAACAAATAAATATTAACAAAAGTCATATTTTCAGCACCTGAGGAAGCATATTTTTTAGGAGTTAAAGCAAATCTTTTCTCACTTTGCTGGAAGACATGCAAACAAAAACTGAGTTAGCTACTGCACTGTCCAGGAGAATCTTGATACAACTCACGTAAAAAGGAAGCATTTTATTTGGGAGAGTTTTATAAGAAGTAATATATGGTGAGCTATTTTCAGCAAGAAATCCCAATCCTAATATTGATTTTGTTAGCCAAACTTACTAGAAGGTAAATGCCAGGTCCTCCAGAGAGCACAAGCTTTAGCAATCACCAGATGCATAGGTCAAAGATCTGAAGTTACTGGATGATAGGATTAGTGATTTGCCACTGCTAGGCACCTCGTGCATGGATGGCAACAACAGGAGACATAGATCAAAGGGGAGCCACTTTCGACTACAGTGCAAGCTCTAGAAGACAGGGAGGAGGTGGGTCAGGGGATGGAAGCTGTTAATTGGGAACCTTGGCATCTAGTGGATGTTAGTGGATCTCCTGAACTGAAGACACAGGGAGTAGCAGGAACAAAGTGAATCTCTTGGCAGGGTCTGGGTACATGGCAATCAGTAGCAGGGCAGCAAGAGATCTGACAGTTGCTGAACCCACAGTCGGCTGGTTGGCAGCTGGCGGGTTCACCACAGTTCTCCTGGCAGTTGTCCAGGAGCCAGGTTAGAAACTACTGAATAAGCAGAGGGCACCTCCTTGGCGCACTCTTCCAGAGCAGAGAGAAGCAGATTAGAAAAAAAGGAAGGGAGCAATAACCTCTCAAATAGCAGGAGCTATCATTTCCAGAGCAGCAGTTGCTGAAAGACAGGAAGTTAATAGAGTGAGTTTCAGAAAAGTTATAGATGTTTCTCAGATTTGACTTTCTCAAATGGTGTCACCTTCTAGGCAAATTTCCTATCTATTCTCAAGCTGCTTCCTGGCAGTCCCATACATACACTCACTTCTGTCTTGCTGAGATTCTTTTACCTGACAGCATTCCCTTAGTAGTTGCTCAGATGCCAAGGAAAATGCCCTCTGACCTATAGTTTTACTTATATTTTTCAAACACTCCTGTCCCAGCTAATAACCCTCATTTTTCTCATTATGTACAAGAGCAAGCCAGGATCATAAGCAGCCAAAATAGAATTCCTTCTTCAGGATGTAGTGCAAGAGGGAAGGAGAGCACAGTGTTCTTATTCACAGGTAGTGTGTACAACATACCAAGAATGGGCTAGCAGCTCACAAAGCAAGCATGACTTCTCATCCTTGAAGTTTTCATAATCATGGCTATCAGCAAAAAGAGAAAAATGTACACAATATAGTGGGCTCTTTATGAACTAAACTCTCCAAAGTAAAATATTGTCATTTATTCTAAGCTTCTATCCAGATTGCATGTCCATGTAAATTCTCCCATTTAAGAAATATACTAGCATACAAAATTCAAATTAATTGAAACCATAGCTGAGGTAAATTGGATTCCAAAGTCCTGAGAGATTTTGCAAATGTTTCTATAGAACCCCATGAAACCAATAAATTCAGGAGGATTTGTTTGGAAGCTGCTGTTCATTCTGCTGTATTCTTGTTTAGTTTATTATTTCATTTGGAAAAAAAATAACATACTCAAATTCTAACCTATTCAATATATTTTGAAGACTTTTGATACTTGTGCCCAAATCCACACTTTCTACCACAGTGCATGGGTACCTGGTTCATTACCTCCTCAGTACCACTGGGTATTATTACCATTATTTATTTTTTCCAATTTCATATGGAAAATGGTATCTTCTTATTGATCTAATAAGCATTTATTAAATGACTGATGAGGTTTTCTATTTTGGTATATTTTTATTAATTTATTTTTATTTCTATTTGGTATGTTGTACTTTTCTAGTTTTTGGATCTTGATTATCAATTTTAACATCACTCATTAAACATATATTTTATGAAAGGGGATATTTAAAAAAAAAACAGAAGAAAATGTGCATTTCTAAGAAAAGTAGTTTGATAGAGTCATATTGCCTGAGTAAACTTTGCTTTGAAAAATATGGTGAGTTTTTAGAAAAAGAAATAGAGCTGATTCCTGTGCCTATCACTTACAGACTCATATTCAGAGAGTTGTAATTGGACCCAGAAACTAATTTACTTGGAAGATGCCTCTACAAAGCCTGGTTAGGGATCCACTGGACAAGAAAATCTCCCAGGCATCTGACAATTCTCAAAGTACAAAGAACTCAAACAAAATAAACAAACGAAAAACCCAAAAACCAAAAACAAACAAAAAAACCCCATTAAAAAATAGGAAAAAGACATGAATAGTTTTTTCAAAAGAAGATAGACAAATGGCCAATAGACACATGAAAAAAATGTTCAATATCCCTAATCATCAGAGAAATGCAAATTAAAGCCACAATGAGATACCACCATACCCCTATCAGAATGGCCATTATTAAAAAAACCAAAAAATAATGGATGTTGGAGTGGATGCAGTGAAAAAGGAACATTTATACACTGTTGGTGGGACTACAAATTAGTACAACCTCTACGGAAAACAGTATGGAGATTTCTCAAAGAACTAAAAGTAGACCTACCGTTTGATCCAGCTATCCTGTTACTGGGTAGCCACCTGAAGGAAAAGAAGTCATTATATTAAGAAAACACCTGCACCAGATTATTTATTGTAGCATAACTCACAATTGCAAAGATACCGAATCAACCTAAGTGTCCATTAATTGATGAGTGGATAAAGAAAATGGAGAGAGAGAGAACACTACTGAGTACTACTCAGCCATAAAAAGGAATGAAATAATGCCTTTTGCAGCAACTTGAATGGAACTGGAGAACATTATCCTAAGTGAAGTATCCCAGGAATGGAGAAACAAACACCACATGTTCTTACTAATTGGGAGCTAAATAATGGGTATACACAGTCAGAGTGGTGTAAAGGACACTGGAAACTAGGAAGAGGGGAGAGCGGGAGGAGGGTGTGAGTAAAATGTACCTATCGGGTACAGTGTGCACTACTCTGGTGACAGACACACTAAAAGCCCTGACTTCAGCATTATTCAATTCATCCATGTAACAAAAACACTTGTACCCCTTTAATATTTTGAAATTAAAAACAAACAAGCAAAAAAACCCATTGCATTCTGGAAGATCTTTATACAGAAACTCTTTTTCATTGAAACTTCTCAGAGAAAGCTCTTGTGTAACTTTCACCAAATATTTCCTTTTCCATAAACACGCCCCCACTCCGCCACACACACACTCATACATATCAAATTGCTTTGGCATTTGATAGAGAGGTTATAGAATAACACACTGGATTGAAGGTTTAGTAGCATTCTGCCTTCCATATGCCAAAGCCTTAACATGATAATATTTGCAAACTGCTTGTTTATAGATGTAGAAGATTCCACAGAATGGGTGTCCATGCATATGAACTGTGATTAGCACCTAGAATACTGCTCAGTACATAACAGCACCTCAAAAATATTTGTTGAATAAGTGATGCTGAATGAATGTGTTTTGAGATACAATTTTAATCAAAGGTATTGTTTTTCACCAATGTGATTTTAGACTCTGCCCCATTATCTTTCTGTTTTTGAGATTTCCTTTTTCCTGTCTTTCTTTTTCTTCTTCTATTCACCCTCTCTCAACACTGCTAAGAAGGAAATAGAAAGCATTGTGTTTTACTGCACTGCTTCATCCTAATAATAAATAGAGTAATGGAGAGTAGATTTCTCTATAAGAAAACAAGACACAAAGTATGCTTTAAATCATAGCAGTCTTTTTACATGGCAGATGAGAAAGTGCTGTAATCCATTCATAAATTTGTATTACAGATAGATCTTGCAGGCCATCATCACCTCCAGAAATGCAGCTCCTGCTGACTTGACAATATCAGATATTTATCAACCAATAAGAATTTCATAAAGAAAATGGAAAATGCTGTTCTATTTTAATGGAGAATGAAGACTCATCAATACAACCGCCATTAGAGAAAACAGGAACAGAAAATGTGTTATGTGTGGGCCGCATAACATTTCCTTGTGTGCTCTTTCTTTTCCTTTGTATAGTTAGATCTGACATGGTCTATTTATATTGGGAGCCAGAGGTAGTTTGTACTTGTGTGTGGAATTAAGAGGAATATAAAATTGGAGAGGCAGCAAAATATTGTTTTTATGTGTCCTCTTAATTTGCCCCTGATATCATTGGCCTTAAGTGCCTAGACAAGGCTATATTGCTCCTCTGAAAATTCTATGAAAAAGTACTTATTAAGTAAGCTGCATTTCTTCAGGTAATGGAATTAAAATGATTTCAACATTTTCAATAAAGTTCTGGTTTGAGTTTAGAAGAAAATCTAGCCTATAGTGGATTCTACTCACTGGGGTGTGACCTATATTCCAAACCCTACACCCTTCCTTTAATTTTTAAATAATTACCAAGAGATGAAAATAGTCAAGGAATAAAATTTATTATTTTGTTATATTTTTGCAGAGAATAGTAATGTCTTTTGATTTGGATGAGAAGATAAGATAACGGCAGAGGAAATACAATGTTAAAACAGTGATCCAGCGCTCACTGTGAGTTAGAAAACTACAAGTGAATGTCCATAGTCAGCTGATTAGAGTCAAGCTTGTGCATTAAAAATGCTGAGGGGTACTTGTGCATAAGGAATTATGAGCTCCCATAATTGAATTTTCTATTGCTCTAAATCTTCATGTGGGCCTATTTTCTAGGATCATTTGAATTTGAACATTTCTGTTTAAAAAGGGACATGTTACATTTTGCTAAATAATTTTATTTACGTATTGTGATAGAGCTGGTCAGTACAGCTGTAATTAAGAAAGCAAAAGAATGCATTCAATATTACATTAATTCCTAGGTATAATTTAAAAAGCTTGACACTTTATTGTGTGTTCTTCAATGAGGCATTAAATAATGATATGGCAACTTTTATTAACTTCATATTCAGATGAATTTAGCATGGGGCTTTAAGGGTTAATTATATTTTTTCTGGACCATAATCTAATATGTGATTGAACTAAATTACTTTAAAAGTAGGTTAAAATTAGTCTTCTGATACTGAAAAGTTCTAGCATTTGATTAACAGATCTATATATCAAATGTTCAATTTCCAGCACTGTTTCTCTGGATTAAGGACCTTTTTATCAGAATGATGCGTTTGACATTACACTGTGTGTACAAAAGTGCTGTTCCTCAGTCCACCCTTGTTGGGCTATGGACTTCAAAGATTGCCTGTTAGTTTATCCTATAGCCTCTCACTAGCAATATGTTCTATGTATGGCACATTATGTAGGTGCCTTGAGTGCAGTAAATTGCCTGCTATGACATCCTGGAGGCCCAGATGTCATGTAAAGGGCACTCACCTACTTGGGAAAGGTCACACTGCCTTTCACATTATAGAAGTACTATAGTATGCATAGGACATGGAAACTTTCATTAATATGCAGGATTTTTTTCTAATTAATGCTAATTAATCAAGACAATTGTTAGACATCTCAGAGTATAAATAATCTCATGTTGTATTTTTTAAGTAGATATTTAGTTTCGTTGCAGGACATCTCTCAGCACAAATTAGATTAGCAAGAGATGAGAACAACCTGCTTTTGTTTCAATGCCCAAGTCAAACTTTGAACTTCTGCATTCTCAAAAAGAAAAAAATGTGGAAAAGTGACCATGATGAACATGTCAGCAATAATTAATATCCATTAATGACATATGCTTATTTGATCAAAAGAATACATTTTGTATTCTTTTTTAAAACAATTTCTTTTACAGAAAAGTAATGAAACTGGTGAAAGGGAGCAGAAATGTCCAAATAATTTAAGAAAAGTGCTTGGTGTTTGAGCAAGCTCAAATATTGAAGTACTGCCATGATAAGTACATCAGAAAAGTGACAGAATTAAGAATATTTTATTTTATGTATTTCTTTTGTAGCTTACAATCAGAGTTACTCTGACATCATATCTATTTTGGTAATTTTCTAACCTTCAAACAGTGAGCAAAATGTTTACAAGGCATTGGTTGAGTAGCTTTGTGTTGAAGGTTCATAAACATCATAGTCAAATTTGGAAGATTTTAACTATTGCAAAGGAAAAGTAACTACACTTCCTCACTTGGCTAGGAAGGGTGCTTCCGTGTGTCATTCCTAGGATAACAAACTGTTTCTCACTTCTGTTGATTTAAGAATTACACAGACTATGTATTCTTCTGTCACATAACAGCTTAGGAGGATTTGTCTGAAAATTCAAACTCTACTGTTCATGTTTTTATTCATCTAGTGAAATACATGCATGCATAGGAATAACAGATTATATTAAAACATTTAGAGGAGAATATTGTTGCTCATCCCTGCACAGCTGCTGACACGTTTCATACAGAAGAAGAAGAAAAAAAAAGTGCTGTGGTTTGAATATTTCTTCCAAAACTCAAGTTGAAATTTTAAAATTTAAAATTGCCATTGTGATGCTATTGAGAGATGAAGATTTTCATAGTTGATTAGATTAATGCTGTTATCTCAGGAGTGGGTTAGTTATCACAAGAGGGGGCTCCTGATAAAACAATGTGCTCCCTGGGATATCCTCTGTCTGTCTCCTGTGCTCTCCTACCCTCTTACCCTCTTACCTTCTCTCTCGTCATGTGATGCCCTCCGCCATATTACGACATAGCAAGAGTGCCCTCACCAGAGGTGGCCTCTCTATCATGGACTTTGCAGTCTCCAGAACTGGAAGTTGAATAAACTTCTATTGTTTATCGTTTGCCCTATCTGTGGTATTCTGTTGTAGCAGGAGAAAATGGACTGAAACAACTGGCCTCCTGCTCCTCTTTCTCAGAGCTATTTGCCTTACAAAATCTTCAGTCAAAAGTTAGAGTGACTCCAGTAAGACACCAGATGAATGACTGATTAACAAATTCTAAAAATTATAATTTCAAGCTTTGTTTAAAGATTGTCCTGTGAGAGAAACCATCTTTTTTATAGAATAGGGACAACTTTGAGTCCTACTGTCTCAGCAAGATACCATGATGTATAGCAAACAGAGGTGAAATATCCGTCTCTAATTGGAGGCCCAGCTGGTTGAGTTGAGTCTGCTTTTGGAAAACAACCAGTGCTTACTAATCACATTTCAGAAATACCTGATGGAGTTGACTCTGTCGTTGGCAAGACAGTCTAATACATTGAATATACGAGGTCTGTCCGGAAAGTATCCAGTCATGTAATATGAAAAATTATATTAACAATGGCTGAATACTTTCCGACAGACCTCGATTGGCAAATTCTCTGATACTGCTCTCTCCTCACTTACTACCTGAAAGCTACACTAGCCTCCTTTTGCTCCACATGCTTCCCAAGTTCCGACCTTGACCTTGTACTGTGTGCCTAACACATACCTCCTCCAGCTGATAGTAGGTCACACTCCTTTTTATCTTTCTAGGGATGGTTGAAATGCCATTTTTATTAAAGACAGAATGCCCTGACTTTGTTAAAATTAGCCTTCTGCCCCCTTTTTATACTAATACTTGTATCCCCTTTATACTACTTTGTATACTCTTATATTATTATATTCTTTATCCATATTTATGATTTATTTTGTTGCTGCTTTCCCAGATTGAGTTATTAATGTGTCCCCAGCACCTAGAAGAGAGCTTGGCATGTAATAGGAATTCCTTCCTATGGACTGAGTGATTATGCATGCTGAAATTACTTCAATGAATATAAATGTATTTATCAAATAATATAGTGAAATATTGATTGAGTTATCAATCCGAAATAGTCCTTAGTTTAAGTAGATTCTCTCAACTATTTCAGGGAACATAGTCCAAAAAGCAAAACAAAGCAAATGACTGGTTTAATGAATTAAATGATGAATGGAACAATGACTAAGTAGTCAATGCCACTGCATACATTTTAAATATTTCATTCGACTCTCTTCTTGGATGCATGGCTTCTGACAAGAAGTCCATTGAAATTCTTGTCTTAGCTCCTCTATAAGTAAGGTGTTTTCTTTTTTTTTCAAGATTTCTCTTCATTTTTGTTTTTCTGAAGTATGAATACGATACGCTTAGGTGTAGTGCTCTTTTTGTTTTGTTTTGTTTTGTTTTTAAATCCTGCTTGGTGTTCTCTGAGCTTCCTGAATCTGTGGTTTGGTGTTTATCAGTAAAATTCGAAAGCTCTCAGTCACTATTACTTCAAAAATTTCTTTCTTCTTCTTTTGATATTCCAATTAAGAGTACATTACAGCTTTTGAAACTGTTCCATAGTTTTTAGATGGTCTCTTCGGTTTCGTTGTTGTTTTAGTCTCTTTGCATTTCAGTTTGGAAAGTTTCTATTGGTGTATTTTTAAGCTCATTTCTGTCCTTGACCTGTCTAGTGTACTAATGAAACCGCCAAAAAAATTTTCAGTCCTTTTGCAGTATTTTTATTTCCAGCATTTTTAAATTCTTTCTTTGAATTTCTATCTCTCTACTTACATTGCCCATTTGTTTTTGTATGTTATCTACTGTTCCCATTAGAGCTCTGACTATATTAATCAGAGTTATTTTAAATTTCCTGTCTGATAATTCCAACATCTGTATTTGAGTCTGATTTTGGTGCTTACTTCTTCTCTGGAGACTATATTTTTATTGCTTTTTGGTGTGTCTTTTTTTTTTTTTCATCTCACACAATATTTATGTTTTATTTGATTTTTTTCATGTTTTGCTATTTCCTCAGCATTTCCATATGAATTTAAATTCCTTACATTAACAAGTTTTCCCTCAAGTGAATTCTCTGATGTTGACTAAGGTATGAGCTCTGACTGAAGGCTCTCCCACTTAACTTTTTGTTCAAAGTCAGATGTGTTGTATTGAGTAGTAGGAACTGAGATGAATGGGCAGTAAGTGTGAGATTTGAAGTTAATCTGGCTAGGAGTTGGGCTGTGCTTAACGTTTGCTGTAGCTAGAAGTGGCAGAGGCTTCAGATTTGTCTAGTATCCTTAATTTTGTCTACCTTCTTGGCTTTCAGCTGTATTCCTCCTCAGAGAGTATCTGTGTCATTTGGCTTTTTCAGCTGTAATCCACGGTTATTATACTGGAGCCTTTTTGGTGTGACAGAAGGGTAGGGGAGAGGGAAGCATTTCATATTCTTATAATTAAGTCTCAGTCTTTTAGTGGGCCTGTGTCTGTGAGCTGTGACTTTCACAAATGCTTCTTCATTTCCCCAGTTTAGGTGAGGCAGAAAAGCTACTGGGGGCTGGAGAGGGAGAAATGTCCTTTCCTAAGGTTAAACAAAATTCTGGTAAGTCTGTTCTCCTAAAGAGTGAGAATTTGTTATGGAGGAGATTCTGGGCATGCTTTTCTAGGAGAGCTTTTCCCCTTCCCCTGACAGAGCCATCAGGGGCTCTTTCCTGGCTTTTCACCATGAGAAACTGGTAGGATCCTTAGAGGCAAAATACACGAAGTGTGAGGCATCCCTAAGAATGTGGCCCCCAAGGGGTTTTCATATCCATGCTAGTACATACTCAGCCTCCAGAAATTTCTCTAAGTTTATGATTTAAGTGTTCCTACCTGGTTATGGCTTCAGCAGTTTCTGTTCCAGGTAAGTATACTTCAGCTGTGACTCTAAGAGGTTCACCTATCTCTCCAAACTTTGGGGGCAAAGTTCCCCTACACACTCAGTTCTCTGATGAGTCCAGAGAAAGTCACTGATTTTCAAGTTTCCTCCCCCTTTTGTTTTCTTATTGTAAGACAGGAGTGATGCCTTTTAAGCACTTTAAAGCAGAAACCAGAAGGCTATACATTCCCTAAGAGTCATCCCCAATGGAATCACCTTCCCCAGTTTCTAGAAAATTTTCCTAAGTGGAAATAGCATTCATCAGAAATCAAGCAGGTCGGGGGAGGGGAGGAGGGGATGGGTAAATTCACACCTAAAGGGTACAATGCACACTATCTGGGGGATGGACACACTTATAACTTTGACTAAAATGGTGTAAAAACCATTTATGTAAAGAAAACCTTTGTACCCCTACAATATTCTGAAATTAAAAAAAAAAAAACAAAAAGGAAAATTTCCCTAAGCAAAAATAAAGCTTCAGTGGAAAATGAAGAAAGTTCTGTTTACATGGGCAAGTGACTATTCAGAATTATGCTTAGAGAAAAGACTCAGATTCCAAATTCTACTCTCAAAATATCTGAATAATCTGTTAGACTAACCCTGCATTTTTTATACATGACTCATTTACAGACTCTGATCATCACTCAAGGTTAAATGTTTATTTTTCTTCAATCTATTTAAAGCAAGATAAGGAAGAAGATGATTTTGTATGTCTCTCATGTGCAGTTGATATGTGGTGTCTGATTTTGAAGTTACGGGAAAATAGAAATGCTTTGTAATTAGTTCTGATGGAGACTTAACATGCTTTCTTGATTAGAGTTCACTTGGGAGAGACGATGTGTTATTTGAGCTCATGGTTTGGCAAAAGGAAGTTGGTTTTATAAAATTCAGTTTAAAGATGACTATATCTAGGAGATTAATCACAAGAAACACAATGGTACTTGAATATTAATACAGAATATTTAATTTATTATAAAAGGAGGAGTTTAAAGAACTAATCCTCACTTATTTTAGTCATAGGAAATATACCTATGAAGCTAGAAAGCAATAAATATTATTTAATATATTGCCCTGTAATTAATTGCCTCAAATAAATCTTCACATTATAATCATAGTAGAGTTTACTGGAGAAACACAGGCTTTGAGAAAACTTGAAAGTAAATCCCAGACTAGTAATTTATAATCTGTATGGTCTTGGCTAAATTAGGACCAATTATAACTATCTTGCCAGATAGTAAGATAATTAAATTAATAAAAAAATAAAACTAACATAGCTGGCAACAGAAAGTTATCACATGTGGATTAAGGTACAAATATTAGCAGATCCTATTTAGTCATAGCATAGCATAATAGATATAGAATTTCCCTTAAATTACAGCTTTTAGACTTCTGAACTGGGAGGAGATGAGAAGTGAATACTTTTTTCCCCCTAGCCATAAGAATGATAGCATACAATAAACTCTAAAGAAAAAAAAAATGTGTGTGTGTATATATATATATATATATATATATAAAATTTCTCATGAGCACTATCCTATACATCTTAACATCACTTTTTCTAGCTTTCACAACCAACCAATCAAAACATAAGTTACTACGATCCAAATTAATAGATATTTACAGAGCCCCTAGTCATATTGTGCCACAAAGGGCTCAAATTGCAAATAAAATAATGAAAAATAAAGCATGATGGTGATGTAAGGATAGACAAATAATCAACAGAAAAGAATAGAACCTAGAAATAAACACACAATACAGAGATGGTACTAAGCTTCAGAGGAATAGGAAAGGAGAGTCTTTTAGGAGATGGTGCTGGTTCAACTGGAATTTTCATCCCTACCTCACACCACACACACACACACACACACACACACACACACACATTAATTTTACATTGATGCTATATTTAAATGTTGAAACTAAAACAAAAAAGTTTCTGAAGTTAACATCTTTGTTAGTTTGGGGTAAATACAGATTACTTTAAAAGGACAAGAAAAAGTGTTAAGCTTAAATAAAAGATTAATAAATTAAACTAATTTCTATTTATCTAAATACACCATTAAAGAAGCAAAAAGACAAGGAATGGTATGGAAGAAGTTATTCAAAATATGCATCATCAACAAAAAGTTAACATCTAGACTACATAAAGAACTCTTTCAATCCTAAAGACAGACAAACCAACCAAAAACATGGAAAAAGGACATAAATGTTACTTCACAAAGAAGGGTATCTAAATGGCCAAGAAACATGAAAAAAGTGCTCAATTCAATGAGTCATGAGGTAAATTAAAAATAAATCCAATATTTGTTATAATTACATACTCAATATAACAGCTTTACCTAAAAATACTGGCAATTTTAGGTTTTGTTTAGTGTGTAGAACAACTGATATTCTCATACACTGAGAGTAGAAGTCAATATTGGCATAACTTCAGCATATAACTTTGTCATGATATAAAATAGAGGAGTATAGCATATTCCATATAACTTAATTCCACTCCTAAATATGTTGCACAATAGAACTATTTCCATATGTTTATCAAAATATAGTATAAAAATAAAAAATACTCTATATATTATTTTTGATAGATTAAACTTGAAACAACCCAAATGTTCATCCACAAAAGAATGTGTAAATAAATTTTGAATGTTATACATTAAGGAAAATAAACAGACTACTGGTATACAAAACAAGATGGAAAAATGTCACAAGCATAATATTCAGAGACAGAGAAGACAGAGAAAGACAGACAAAGAAGACAGAGAAAAATGGGTACCTCCATTATAAATTCCATTTTAAATTTCTAGAACAGGCAAAACTAATATACAGGTTAGAAGTCAAAGCAATGACTATATCTGTGGACTGCTGGCCTAGGCAGAAATTGGTATGTGTGTTATATTTCAACTAAAATCTCATTTTTAAATGATGTTAAAAATGAACAGTCTGACAAGATTAACAACAGATGTATGCCTGAGATAAAAGGCAGTGTGAGCCAAGGTGTGATTAGGGTAAAAAGCAAGGAGAGGGCCTGGGAAAGTTTTCAGAGAATGAGGGGTACAGATGTCACAAACTCGAAATATCTAGGAGAATCAGGCAAATAAGGCAAAAGAATGAACTAGAATGGATTTTTGGAACAGCAGCATGATCATAATGATAAGAGGAACTGTCATTCTGCTTCAGCGTCAGAAAGTCCACAGGGCAAGATGGGGACAGAACTAGAGGCAAATACCTCTTCCAAAGGGAATAGCTGCTTGTTAGCTCCTGGCAAGCACATAGATTCTAGATACCCCAGTTCCCCCAAAAGGTAAACATTCTTGTCTTTACAGCTTAGTTTTATTTTAATTTGTGAAATATATAGCTCCCAAACATTTTATGTTGAGCAGAGGGAGGGAAAAAAAGGTACCTTTAACTGAGACATGTTCCATAACACATGAATTCTGGTAAACTCTGTGATAGTTCAGAACTGTCTTGTTCACTGAGTATCTCTTGTGCCCGGCATGTGGTGGCTCAGCACATAGTTAGTAAGCAGTAAATTTTTTGTTGACTAAATCAACAGGTTAATAAATGAATTTGGACTGTGTTTTAAAAAATGTGTATCAGTTTTTAAGACAGAGCCAAAGGACATCCTGGTCTTGATTACGATGTGCTCAATAGGGTGGATGTTTGTAAAAAGCATATGTTTGGGGACCTATGTGTAAGTCAGGATTGCAGGAGCTTAACGTTTGCAATATTGAGCAGAAAGGGATGAAGCCACAGTCGTAGGAGGGAGGGAAAAAATGAAGGAAAACAGATATCACGCTAAGGGGTTTGGATTTTTATCTTATGGGCACTGATCATAGGAAGCCATGAAGGGCTTAAGCAGAAACTTGGTTAGGTTTGCAATTAGAAAGAACATTCTGGTGGAAGTGTGTTCACTGGAAGAGAGAGGTACAAGAGATAATTCCTAATCTTGCCTTTTCAAAGTAACTTCCATAAAGGACTTTTTGGGTCTTTTAAGTACACAGGATGAGAAGTTTAAAAAGCAGCTGGAGGAATAAACTACCAAGCAATCCCCCTACTGCCAGGTGAGAACATATTGTTGAGTTATCACCTGTCCTACTCACTTATTTTTCAAGCAGTTGAGGTTGGTCATTTCTGTGTTAAAATGGAGTAATGAAATAAAAACCGTAATGAACCAGATTCTCAATTCTTACTTAATCTCATTTATTATTGTACGAGTCTAATACATTCTTCCCACACGAGAACAATATTGAATAGCATCGTAAACTGGTTTTTTATGTCAAGGAAAGATGAAAACGAGTCACAGAATGCAAAAGGAGGAGTTTGCATTAGATCAGAGACAACAAAAACAAGAAAAAGCAAAGGGAAAGCTACTAGGAAAGAAGCAAAAGACCATGGAATTGGAATTTTTGTCCTGGATCCTCAGTGTTATTCTTCACTGGAACAAGGAAGCTACTGGCCTCCCTGTACAAAACAAGATGGACGACAAGTGCTGAACACAGGGGTCAGAGGCTGGCAACCACTGGACGGGAGCACCAGGGGTCTGAGGCTGCTGGACACAACCTGAAGTGTTTGAGGACTGTAGGCCAAGCAACCCAAGGGTGGGTACCCATACGTGGCAAGGCTCTGGGGTCGCCAGCTGTTGGTCAAGCAGGTTAGGGGGCGGTAGCCACTGGACACGTAGCCTCCTATGAGCTGGCCGCTACTGAGCAGGGGGATCAGTGGATGGCAGCTGCTGGATGCAAAGGTCAGAGGTCTACAGGATCCTTGGAGGTAGGAGCTGGAGATGAAGGAAGAAGCAGGAAGAAAACTGGTTCCTTGGCAGGGTCTGGGCACGTAGTAAGCAGAGGAAGAACAGCAAGAGGTTTCAAGGTTGGCTGGCTGGCAGCTGGTTGGTTCACCGCAGGTCTCTTGACAGTTGTCTGTGAGCCAGGTACTGTCTTGACAGCTACTGGGTAAGCAGACGGCATCTCCACAGCTCACATTGGTAGAGTAGATGGCGACAGAGGAGGTGGGAGGAATATGGCAGGAGTTTCTGAGGGCTCCTGAGCTGCAGTTTCCTGAGCAGTTGTTGGGGCAAGACATAGTGAGGTTTTGAGAGCAGGCTGTGGTTGAGGGGAAGAAGCAAGTGCCTTGAGTTTCACTCTGCCCCTCTTTGGGCTGCACCCTTTATATATCCCTACAGGGTGGTGGTTGTGTATACAGACTCTTCCTCCTTCTTGTATGAAGCTGCATCAGAACTTTATTATAGCCCAGGAAGTGTTGTTCCCACCTCCCATAAAACTTGATTTTCATTGCAATGCTTTCCATTGATTAAGTATATCTATAAACCAGTGTGACTGAATTTTAATAGGAGCTCCCCTTCTTAAATTATCCAACCAAAACAAACACTTTTGAAGACTATGTACTTATTCCAATTATAACCACCATTGCCCATACATTCTTAAAATTCCTCTCTTGGAATTGTCTTTAAAAGTTGTAGCAGACTTCTTTGTAACAATGGCAAATCATCTCTCTTTGAAGGGAAATTCTATTCTTTTTGGAAACTGCTCAAAGTAAGCAACTTGTAGGCAAGTGTGTTGCAAAAGAAAGGGAAAATCTTTATAAACTGTATGGCAGAAAGAGTTTAAGCTACTGTCAAATGGAAAATTTCAGTATGTTTTGCTTTATTTCAGAATTTATTTTCCAAATTTTAGCTTTGCTTTCTTTCAGAATCCTAGAGGAATTGCACTTCCTACCAAAATATTTCCATTCAAAAATGTGTTTACTTTATTCATTTAAATAAATAAAGAAGCTAAGTCAAGCTGAAAACTTGGTTTATATTTAAGGTATCCTTAAATATAGATAATGAAGTTAGACTCAGTTAAAACTGTGCATCTTACTGTGAACAAAAATAAATAAACAGACCCTTTAAAGAAAGTTGGACAAAATGACATTTTTCATGAATATTACAAGCATGTGTATTGCATGGTTACTCATATTCCAACTAAGAAATATAACTCTTGGTTACAAACAAATAAGATACATTAAGACCTGAATTTATTTTGCTTTCTAATTTGACTCTGAAGTCAATTTCCAAAAAAGAGCTTCTAAACTATTTCACATAGACCATAGCATCAGGATAAATGTATAGTTTTCCTACATTTGAGTACCTTAAAGGCCATTTGTAGGTACATATTTCTGATATAAATTGTTTAAAAATGTATGATTGTGGTTAGTTCTAACTATCCCACTGTATTTTTTTGCATATTGACATATTCAGTGACTCCAGTGTCTATTTTAATGGGAATTTAAATTATCTGCTGGTTCTAAGTTCCAGTTCCTTTTGGCTAAAATGTCAATTTAAATCACAACACTTCTATTTTAATGTTGGATGGACATGCCGACACTTATCAAGCCTCTCTCTGTCCAGGAGGAATAGAATCTCTGCATTAGAAGGTTGGTTTCTCTATGAGGCAATGCAGGACTATTTTACTACCAGGGGTAGAAATGTAAAAATAAAATGATATAGTCTCTGAGGTTCTGTACTAACAGGTTGAATTTATCTCAGTATTTTAGGCCAGAGGCTATTACTCTTTGATGATTTGTAACTGATGTGTTTGAGGAACCCTCCTCCAGCACTCACCCCAACTCTCAGCCCTAGGCCCTCATCATCTGATGCTCTTTGTACACAGCTGCTAGAGTCTTCTTGTGCAATCCTGGCTGCATCAGCTGAATGGTGTTAGTAATAGGTACAGCCATGTTTAGCTGAACGCTTATCAAATTATGTGTTGATGCTCTTTGTGTCTGCTCTCCTCTGAAATAAGCAAGAGTCTAATACCTGTATCATTAGTACATCAACATACTTGTGTAGATGGATGGATGGATATGCACTGTATATGTTCTATGTATACATGGAGATCTTTGCCCATCTCTATTGTCTTCTCTTCTGTCTGAACACTATATTTAGATTAATACTCCTGAAATTAATTTCATCATATGACTCTTTTACTAAAAAACTGGAACTTTGTCCACAGAGAATTGTTCAAACACTTGGCTGGTCCTCCTCTGCTTGACAATAAAGATTCTCTTCCACCCTTTTGGGTTGCCTGTTCATGTTTCCAGTTACACCTGATCCATTCTTTTTTCACATCACCTCCTCACTTATCTATCCTTTCTCTCATTTGGAATAATTTTTAAATTTTATCTATCATTCAGACATCAGGTAAATTAGCTCCTTCTTTGTAAATACTTTCCAGATCATTTCTGCCAACCTAAATCTGTCCAGCTTTTAGCTTTGTATAATTATCACTACCTACTTCTTTCTCATGGACTTCAGGGCTCTCTCTCTTGCTCTCTCAATCTCTCTCATGCACACACACACACACATTTTTTCTTTGCAATCAAAATATTCTCTATGTGTCTTATTTCCCAACTATTATAGAACACTTATTAGCTACTATTTACTGAGCCCTTATTATATACCAGATACTTTTGTACTTGTCTTACACAATTTAGATTACTTAATCCTCAAAACATATCTATTTGAGTAGGTATGATCATTATTCTCAAGACCTGTGATGAAACTAGTCTATTCTTAATAAATAATGTGCTGACCAATATCACAGCAATCACAAAATATAACTTTGTTTTCATTTATCAAATAAAAATTTACTTTTATTTAGTTAAGTCAATAATCTCGTTTATATAGTTTTTTAACTATTTATTTTCATCTGGGAAAGTCAACTTTCAAGGAATTTAAAAGAACATGAAAATAGAAGGAAGCCCAAGGGGACTTTAAATCCTTTGTCAAGTTTTTAATCTTGTCCTTTCTAATATTTCAGATTAATATTCATTTTAGTTTGGCTTAGAGAGAATAATCAATTATTTGGAGTTAGTTTATTGTAGCCTACTGTAATATAATAAAGTGACAAAAATATAGCACTCCCTGTTGGATGCCATGTGTAAAACAATTGAATTATAATTAATTCAAAGAATTAAGTAATTCTCTGATCAACAATGTAGAGTTCTGGGTAAATACAGGCTGTCTACTTTCAACTGAATTTTCACGATATTATAGCATTCTTTACTGTGAAAACTGTAGTTTATGATTTGAACAATATTTGTTCCCTCATTTTCTCTTCATTCATATGTAAAACCTTCCCCAGATGATGTTAGAAAACTGTTTTGCGTCAATGAACACATGCATTCATGCCCATATGAAAGACACTGAAGTTAAAGCTATTCCTTCCACTATTTATAGGTAAGCCCTTAAATTGTGTACTTTTCATCTTTATGTGATCTTTTTAAATTTCTTTCCTTTGCCTATATACTTATTTTTTATGTGAAAGACTTTTATTTTTAATTTCCCTGAGAGTTTTGAGATAAATATGACAAATAAAAATTATTTATATTTGAAGTACATAATGTGATATTTTGATAAACATATACATTGTGAAATCATTACCACTATTAAGCTAATTAACATTTGCATCACCTCACACAGTTACCATTTGTTTCTTTTTTTGTGTGAAAACACTTAAGATTTATTGCCTTAGCAAATTCAAAATATGCAATTCGGTACTATTAACTACAGTTACCATGTTCCATATTAGATTTCCAACACTTACTCAACCTGTGTAACCAAAACTTTACACCCTTTGGCCAGTACCTCCTTATTTTCCCCAACTTCCAGGCCCTGTCAGCCTTGCTTCTAGTCTCTGCTTCTATGAGATTGACTTTTTTAGATTCCACATATAAGTGATTTCATATATAATTTGTCTTTCTGTGTCCGGCTTATTTCACTTACCCTAGTATTCTCCAGGTTCATCCGTGTTGTCACAAATGGCAGGATTTCCTTCTTTCGTAAGGCTGAATAATATCCACAATTTCTTTATCTGTTCATTCATTGATGGACATGTACCTTTTTTCTATATCTTCACTATTTTGAATAATGTTGTAAAGTACATGAGAGTGCAGATATTTCTTTGAGTTTCTGATTCATTTTCTTTGTATATATACCCAAAAGTGGGATAGGTGGATCATATGGTAGTTCTATTTTTAATTATTATTATTATTATTTTTTTTTTTGAGACAGAGTCTTTCTCTCTCACCTGGGCTAGAGCACAGTGGTGTCATCATAGCTCACTGCAACCTCAAACTTCTAGGCTCAAGCAATCCTCCTGCCTCAGCATCCTAAAGAGCGGGAACTATAGGCATGCACCACCATGCCTGGCTAATTTTTTCTATTTTTTGTAGAGACAAGGTCTCACTCCTGTTCAGGCTGGTCTTGAACTCCTGGCCTCAAGCAGTCCTCCTGCCTGGGCCTTCCACAGTGCTAGGATTATAGGCGTGAGCCACCACGACTGACCTCTATTTTTAATTTTTAAGGAACCTTCATATTGTTTTCCATAATGGATATACAAACTTACATTCCCATTAACAGTGTACAGCAGTTCCCTTTCCACCACATCCTTGCCAACACTTATCTTTGTCTTTTTATTAAGTTGATTAATTGTACAGTGGGAAAGTCAGGGCTTTTAGTGTACCCATCACCCAAATAGTGTACATTGTACATTATAGGTAATTTTTAATCCCCCAACTCACTTCCGTGACTCCACTTCAGAGTCTCCAAAGTTCATTATACCATTACATATGATTATGTGTACCCATCATTCAGCTCCCATTTATAAGTGAGTACATGTAGTATTTGCTTTTCCATTCCTGAGATACTTCACTTAGGCCAATGGCCTCCAGTTTCATCCAAGTTGCCACAAAAGGCATTATTTCATCCTTTTTTATGGCAGTGTAGTATTCTATGGTATATATAAAACACATTTTCTTTTATCTACTCATCAGTTGATGGGCACTTAGGTCGATTCCATTTCTTTGCAATTGTGAATTGTGCAGCAATAAACATACATGTATAAATGTCTTTTTGATATAATGACTTATTTTCCTTTGGATAGATACCCAGTGGTGGGATGGGTGGATTGAATGATATGTCTATTTTCAGTTCTTTGAGGAATCTCCATACTCTTTTCCATAAAAGTTGTACTAATTTACATTCCCACCAACAGTGTATAAGTGTTTCCTTTTCACTGGGCTGAGATATATTGTTTTTTGACTTTTTAATAATGGACATTCTGACAGCAGTAATGTGATATCTCATTGTGGTTTTAATTTTCATTTCCCTGATGATTAGTGATGTTGAACATTTTTTCATATGTTTGTTGGCAGTTTGTATATCTTCTTTGAGAAATATCTGTTCTTGTCTTTTGCTCACTCTTTAATGGGGTTATTTGTTTTGTGTTGTTGCTGTTTGTTTGAGTTCCTTGTTGATTCTCAATATTAGTTCTTTGTCAAATGTATAGTTTTCAAATATTTTCTCCCATTCTGGAAGTTGTCTATTTTCTCTGTTTAGTATTTATTTTGCTGTGCAGAAACTTTTTAGTCTAATTAAGTCCCGTTTATTTATGTTAGTTTTCTTAATATCTTTTTTAGAAAAGGACCTATTCAAAGTTTTGCCCATGTTTTTATTTGGTTGTTTGCTTTCTTATTGTTGAGTGTGGAGAGTTCTTTAAATATTTTAAATACAACTCCTTTATTAAATGTGATTTTAAATATCTTCTACCAGGCTGCATTTGTGTCTTTTTATACATATGGTAGTGAGTTTTGAAGAGAAGTATTTTTAATTTTGATGAAGTACACTTTATCAATGTTTACTTTAGGGATTGTGTTTTGGATGTTGTATCTCAGACATTTTTACATAACCTAATATCTTAAAGGTTTTCTCCTTTGCTATTCATTTCTAAAAACCTAGCATCTATCTTCACTAATATTTTAATCTGTTACCTTTAAGATTATCAATGATGGTTTCTCTACATGAAATGTAAATTTTTGCCTCAGTCCTAACTCCATGGCACATTTGATACTGCTTTCCGTACTCTCTATCATGAACCTTGTCCTACTTCAATTTCAGTAGTGCTCTAAACTCATGGTTCTATTTTATTTACATCGCAATTAATACCCCTTTTGTTGTCATACCTGTTTTGTCTCTTTTCTCATCCTATTCCTGCAAATATAGATATTTCTTAATCTTCCTCTTCAATTTTATCAATCTACATTTCACTTAAATGTTCAATTAATAATTCTACATGAATTCTAGATTCAGAATCAAAGGCTTGTTCCTGATCACTGTTCCTTCATTTGTAATTGTCTGCTAGACTCTTCCATTGGGAACAACTTACATTTCAAGTGAAACATTTATACACACATAATGCTTTCTCCAAAGTTGATTCCTTCTCCCATGAACTTTATTTCTACTTATGGCACCAGATTCTCTTTGTCACTCATCTATACCACTGTCTACATCATATTCCCTGAGGTGAGATTAATAGTAAAATATAGTTCAGGTAATATCTCCCCTTTGGTTACAGTTATCTTGAATACTTCTGTATTGCCTACAGAATAAAACCAAAGTATTTTATCATTCAAGGCTATTTACAATATGGTTGCAATATACATTTCCAAACATAATTCCTTCAGGTCTTCTTTATATGGAACTCCAGATGACCCTATTTGCCATTCTCAATAAATGGATCATGTACATTTCTGGTTTCCTCTTTGTTTTATTGAATGTTCTTCCGCCTTGTCTACGCATACCTATATTCTACTTATTCTTACAGGTCAGGTCAAACATAATCACTACCAGGAAACCATCATTTCTGCCTAACTAGAAGTAATATATCTTCCTTTTGAACTGTTTTCTACTTTACATGTCTCCTAGCATATTATTTCATGCCTTATATTTTATTAAATTTGCATTTTATTTTTGCTTCTGAGTAATAATTGTATTGAAGACATTATAGCCTGATTTGTGTTTGTATTACTAATAATCCCCAACATGCTAATTACTTTTGTAAATATTTATTCCAATGATAAATAAGAAAGGCCTTAGTCATTGTTTTCCTCTATTAAGTTCATGCATTTTATTTTCTCTTTATCTCAAGTATTCTTCACATCAGAATGAAGCCTTGCATATAGACCAAAGTATATGATGGGAAATGGCTATTGAGGAAAATTGATTAGAACTTTGCCAAATTTGTCTTAATTTCATTAATATTTTCTGTGTGTCTCCAATCTATTCATTTAGATGTAGATGTATATCTTCAGCTTTTTTGGCCCTTAGTTCTATTCATTAGAACCTATCATTGTCTTTCGGACAATGAGACCTTTTTATAATGAAAACAAAGATTTACTATAAACCTAAAAAGAGTGAGCTATAGGCATATTACATTGCTTGTCACCAAAGTCGTGGATTTTCCCAGTTAGCACACTTCACAGCCAGGGAAAGAATGCAGTTCACTTTGCAGGTCACAGAGGATGCTTGGCTTAGTTATTTCCCTGCACATTAAAGCACCTCTCCTGGATTCCTTATACTCCAGACTCTCTAGACACACAGGTACTTTGAGAAGACACTTTACAATATGAAATATCATTTTGAAGTATAGAAGTTTTCTAGTTTTTTTTAATAGAACATGAGATCAAAATAGCAATAATATGACTTGTTGACAACTCAACAGTTCCACTAAAATCAGTAGGTGATCTCTGGATGTTTTGTCCTAACAAACTTTTATCCTGCCAGATAGAATAGCACTCAGAACAAATGAAAACTTTGAATTGGCTAAAACATTTGTTTACACTGAAGCATTACTTTATAACATTTTATAAAAGATGGAGAATCACTCTTCTTCAATTCAGAGACTGACATTTACGTGATTCAAATCTTTATCCTGATTTCTATCACAGACAATTCCCATGTTCTGATAAAATAGTTTTTTCTGCAAGTTTTCTTATGGGTAAAAACTTCTCATCTCTCTCTTGACTAATATACCTCCAGATATGGTCTTATTTTAAATTCTAGGAAATTAATTTGTGATGGAATTCTCCAAAAACCTGGGAGTTGGTTATTATAAGTAGCTGCCTTTTGTTATGTTAGAAGTAGGAAAAGGAGATCTGTTCAACTCTCCACCTACTTTATGTCACCAAGAGTCCTTCTCCAGAGCAATTCAGGGCCATTTTGAAAATAATGGAGGACACTTTCCTGTCTGAAAATCTGCCTATGGATTGGATTATGTAGCAAATGACCCTTTAACCTAAAAAACAAAATCCTGAATCAATAGGAACCTTGCATGTGATATGAAACATCACTTAGACTACTGTGGAACTAATTTTATGATAAATAAAGTAGTAAATTTCGTAATAATCATCCAATATCTGTCATTTTAACATTAGGTTTGACATGAATGAACTGAGTTCAGGTTTTATTTAATGGTTGTGCATAAAATCGAAGAAATGGAAAACAAAGGCTCAAACTAGAGTGGCCATGGGTATTACAGAGCATTGGTCAACTACCCTGCTTGTCCAGTGCTGGGTTTCTTTTGATGTATTGGCTTAGAAATCAATACATTAGAAAAATAAATAAAGTGTTACCAGGCTTAATATTCAAACCAGAAATAAGTAGCTGGTTTTTTTCTATGGGAAATTTAATGAATTTTCAGCCAAAGAAAAAGAGGGAGAGAGAATGGGTTAGATGTCCTAAGTCGTCACGAGAATGCTGTACTCTGCTGACCACCCTGGATCAGTTATGCATCCATCGGCTCCCTTTCCACATACACTCACAAACCTTCCCATCTTTCCTCTGGGTGACAAAAACAGGAGGCTGACAGAGATACGGCTTTTTTAGAAGAAAAAGAGAACCCACAGACTAATTAATGGAATTTGAGGGAAGTTGATTGGAATCAGTAGTGAAAATGATGACCAAATTGTATGCTTAAAGGGGTGATATATAATCTTCTACCTTATTTTCTGTTGATAAAGTGGAATTGTGGAAGTGATGGAAAGCTGATTTGAAATAGGTTCAAAGTTGGGTCAACAGTACCTTGATTTAAGCAGGGGAACTCTAATCTGGCAGTCAGCCTCAAGTTTTGCCTAATGTAATAATTAACACAAAATATCACCTGGGTGGGCAGAGGTTCCATCATTTTTCACACAGCAGTTATAGAAATGTGCACCTACACTGAGCTTAAAATGGGGGAAAATCCACTATTCCTATGAACAGAACTAGTTAAATTGTTAGAAGTTTGGCTGGTTCTTCTGGGGGAGAAGGAAGTGGGGTGCTCTTTCCTGTGAAGGAAGAATGGGAACAGTTGGTCCATCTCTGGGCTCAGCCCCTCCTGTAGCCTGACAACTTTAGATCCATTTGGAGATGATGATAAAAAGTCAATTTTTACAGTGGGTTCTGGCTGCTATAAGGGAGCTTCGGTTCTCTTAGGGAAATTACCCTGAGATAGCCAAACTCCTGTGGGACACCACAGATGAGGCACTGAGTGCCTTGAATGGGGTGTACAATGCCAAAGATGATGAACCATTTGTAGAATGAGAATGAGAAACTGATTCTAAGACTTCTAGATAAATTCTTACAGTCAGCCCCACCACACTGGAAAACTTTTCTAGGTCTTATGTTGAAACTGGGTGACTGAAAATGAGGTGCTATCTTCACAATGGAGCAGTAGATGCTCCACATTAAAAAATGTGTCTCAAGTCTCACGTAGCCAAAAGGCACAAACTTTGTGGCCACAAAGCAATGTGGCTGTGACTCTTGAGTCCAAGTAGTTCCAAGGCTTAAATAAGTGGTGCCAATAATGATGATGTTACTGCTTAACATAGGACACTGGGTCAACTAAGAAATTAGAATTTTGTTTTTTTGAGTCCCAAGCAGATGTCTTGCTGCCCCAAACTGAAAGTAAAGACACCTTTGGCTTTCTGGTGGCACTCTCCTCTCTCTCTCCCTCTTTTTCCACACCCACTGTTCTCTTCCTGCCTCTCTTCCCTGACATCAGTCACTTTGAGGAAAAAGATGATTCAGGGTAGGACCAACGTCTATGTTCTGCAAGGGAGACTGCTTAGATTTAGCTAATGAGGTTTTGGAAGAGATCACAGTGGGGAAGGGAAGATAATGTGACCTTGTGGGTGAGGACCTTTGAGCCAATTTAATGTACAGTCGTCCCTCAGTATCCCTGGGGGATTGGTTCGAGGATTCCCACAGATACCAATTCCATGGATGCTCAAGTCCCTTGTATAAAATGGTATAGTATTTGCATATAACCTGTGTACATCCTCCCATATACTTTAAATCATCTCTAGATTACTTACAATACCTAACACAATATGAATGAATGCTCTGTAAATAGCTGTTATGCTGCATTTTTTAGTGAATAATGAAGAGGAAAGAAGTCTGTATATGTTCCATACATATGCAGCCATCCACTTTTTTCCCTGAATATGGAAAAAATGAAAAATGTTTTCAATCTGTGGTTGGTTGAATTCACAGATGCTGAAAGCACAGATGTAGAGGGCTGACTGCACTTTTGCTGTTGTACATGTTATATGCCTATAGTTCCTTATTCCATAAATTCCAAAGGGGATTCTCCTGATTGACAAGAACTGTATGTGCAGAAGTGCTAGTACCTTCATGGCCTCTGTGAGCTACAAGTCACTGTGATGGATGATTTTGCTGATTGGAGCCCTGGTGGCAGGGAGACGTCTCCACCTGAATGCTGCTTAGAGTCCTGTTAGTAGTGTCCTTACCTGAATGCTGTCTGAGACATACTAAATAGGTGTGGTTGCAATCTCTGGAGGTCAGACTAATCAGAGTGGTCAGTACAATATCATACTCATAGGAAAATTCCCCAGAAACTAGAGTAAGAAGACAAGGATAGGGTGTTTTTTGGGGGAAAAAAAAATCCCCATGAGTCTCTTGCATTTCTGCATGTCTTGAGAGCAGACTCACTTGTTCCTTTTGTTCTGAAATGTTGTTTTAAGCATGTTTGTATAGTAAACAGCCTTGGAAAACAGATAAAGTATTTCTGGGGCAAATGCCAGGCATGCTTACTGTCTACTGTCATATCTAAGACCCAGGTGTCCTCAGCTCAGAGTTCCTCAACCTTAGCACCTTATGCAGCTGTCACCTGGCCCTGGGGGAACTGGAGCTCAGGGAACCGGTGCAAATGCTCACACTGGCTTCTGCTATTGCCATGAATAATAAAGGTCTTTGTCTCTGACCTAGGGTTCTCATGTCTTCTGCCAGCATTCATGAAACTATGATAAGTTAAGTTTCTGGCATACAAATAGGGTAAAATACCTGACTTTTCATGGTTCTCAATGCCTCCTTCATAGATTTCTCTTTTCTAGTTGAAATTGTGGCACTGGGACATCATCACCACCAACTTTATTGCTTTGACAATGATTTAACAAGACACAGAAATTTTACTAGAAATACAATAGTTATAAAAATATTTAAATATTGGTGGTAATTTATGCAGCAGTAAGTAGTAGAGATTAATTGAAGCTATTAGAAGATAAAGAAAACAACTTGATGTTGTATTGAAAACACATCTTAAAAGCTCACAAGGCATTAAAAGAAAAAGCTGACAAAGAAAAGAAACAAATATGAAAGATGGTTTAATTAATAAAGTCTTAAGGCTGACTGGCAGAGCAGTAAATGGGTCTGCCAGATTTTTCTTTAAAGCAATCCAGACATATAACATGATCTTCCATGAATCTACTCACCCCCTTCCACTATGCTAGGTACAGATGTTTGAATACTTTATTTAGAAATTGGTTACTATGAGGGATTACTCAAAATGGCTGAGGGTATAAGGTATGGAAGGCAGGGGCAAAAGCTTTTGAATATATAGCTCATTTGTTACTAAGCAAAGGCATTCCACTAGGGGTCAGCAGCCACAAAAGCCTAACCATGCATGAGACACAAGAGCCAGCCATGAGACCTGTGTATCCTGCGGCTGCCTTTGCTGTCCATGTAGCCCAGAGTTTTGAGTGCAGATTGTTGGGTGGAAGGAACTAGAGACACAGGAAGAAAAAGACAGAGGATGATTGTAGGGGAAGCTCTGGACACATCACAACCAGAGGGGGTGACTGCAGTGGTTTCTCAAGATCTGGGTAGACCGCATGCTGGTTGGCAGCTGGTGGTTCCTCTTAGGTTTCTTGGCAGTTGTTCAGGAGCCAGGTTCTGCCATGGTTGCTATAGTCTTAAGAAAGGTCATCGTTGAGGGTCACAGGGAAAAAAGAGTTATGAGAGGAGATGACAGAACCAAGGCAATAACCCCTGAGGGAATGACAGCTGTAGTTTTCAGCTGAGCAATTATTGAAAGACAAGATGACCTTAGTTTAGATTCTAGGTAAAGCACCCACCCTTACTTAGTGCTTTTTCCCATTCTAGGAGCTGTGGCTTCTAGAATTATTATTATTATTTTTTTTTTTAGTAATGGTTTTTGGCATCCAATGCAGGCTGTATGCTGACTCATTGTTTCAAAAATGGTTATGAACATAACTCAATTATTTATATATTAGGGAAGATGGCTACTTATTGCCATGAAAAAGTACCTATTGAATCTCTAACACAAGGAACCTATGGTCTTATTTACCATTCACCAAACCATGCATTTAGAGAAACAATATTCCAATCTTTATTAAAAGTTCCTTAAAATTCTATGGATAAATAAAAGTTTATTATACCTGGCATATTAACTTAGGATAGGCCTTGTTTATGACTTAATAAAGGTTTTTATATGTATTGTATGTGCCCTTTAATGTACATACAGGGCTCACTAAAAACTATTGTGCTTATACATTTAAATACTTTTAATAAACTTCTCATGAGGGATACTTTGAGGCACAGTCAATGGGTCACTGGAATGAGAGCCACAAGCCTTGGGTTCTAGCCTTGACTCTGCTGCTAATGAACTATATGAACTTGAATAAATCACTTAGCCTCAGCTGGTGTATTTGCTCAATTGCATATGAGTGAGGCTCACTAAGGATCTCTCACACACTTAAATATACTTAGGATTCTATGAAAATACAACTGTAATAGAAATGAAGCAGCGTAAGAAGAAAACATGGAAAAATGATTAATTGGTCTTTGCCACAAATACATAGGCCGTTAGCATTTCACTCAGATACCTGATGGAAGTATGAGGAAGACTTAACTCTGATTAGACATCTTTCAGAGCAAAACACAGCTTGGGATAATACTTGTCCTCTGAGGCAAGCTCAATGGCTGAGTGTAGAATATTGTTTTTTGATTGCCTAGCATTCCATTTGCAGCCCCAGGGCACCAGAGCATTGGCCTTAGATTAGGAGCCCCTCTAGGACCTTCTCAAGATCAATGCTTTGATCTGAAGTCATTCACTGCAGGAAATTAAACCAGACTCCTGGGGACCAGGCCACCATCAGCTATAGCCTCAGGGAGAAGGGAAACTGGGAGCAGGACCCCTTTAAGCAAACTGCTGCACAAATAGAGACTTGAAAAATGAAAGAACACTGACAACTGTTTCTATTTTCTCAGAAAGATGTATTTCTTTCAGTGGCATTGGGTGTTTTACTTTGTTTACGGTAAATGTGATTGTTAAATAAAAACATGGTAGCATTTGTGAATACCAATAGAGCTAAAGTTTTATTTCACTCTCTCTTGCAGTTTAATTTAATAAAATATGAGGTCTACAGAGAGAATCTCAACATGCATTAATAGATTGATTTCCTTACACATAGAGCATCAAAGTGAGGGTAGCTCATGACAAGGGGGAGAGAACAACAACAGGTAACAAGCTTACTGTAAATTTTGACAGTTTATAGTGAAGGAGGCTTTTTATTCCAGGTATTTTACTTTGCACAGCCAATTTAAGTAAGGAGCATGAAACAGTCCATGAAGTAACAGTGACAAGGCAGTACACTTCTAAGGGAGGTGCTATTCTTAGCCTTCTCTTTGATTTTCAGTCTTCTTTTCTCATTATCTTTGTCAATTAGTAGTTACTGAATTCCTGCAGAGGCATTGACCCTGTACTTAAAACAATACCATATTGAGTAATGGAAGAATAAAAATTGACTTAACCATTTTCAGACATTTACCCTTGAGATTTCTTTGTTCTTGTGTCTCTATGCAACTACATTGGTTTTGCCTTTGGGCCCCAAGGAACAACTCTCTTTGAATTCCATTAGAGAGTCCGTTTCCGTAAAGCTGGAGAAAACTATACAAAAATTCAGGCAAATAACTTGCTACTATGCAATTACAAAAAGTTTTTTTTTTTTTTTAAAGTTCAGCTTTAGATGTTTACTGTATTTATACCTATGCCTATCGTGTATTTTATACCTCATCCAGGTCATAGCTCTGATATAACCAGAAATAATGAGTTATTAATTGTATGAAGAAGTATAATGATCTTGTTGTGATCTGGCTGTTCCTCTCTAAACTATTTTTTTCAACCAATTATCATTTGAGTTCACATGGAAGAATCTAGAACAACTCTCTAGGTGAAAGAATTTCAAGCTGAGGGAATAAGTTGGACTCCTGAAAGTAGAAACAGGAAGCAGAATTAGGGAAAGATATTTTGGCTTAAAGAAAGGTGTGAGTGATTCTCACCCAAAGTGGAACGAAGTCCTGTCCTCATGTCCCATTAGTATCTACAATGAACTCAAAATTTCAAAAAGAAACATTATTTAACTAAAAAAGAATAGGGACTAAAGGGTATGGAAAATGAAATTACTAACATTAAGATAATAAAGCTTATATTGGACGAGTCTGAGTCCATACCACCTAGATCCTTTTTCTGGAACCTAAGCCCTGTCAATTTCACAGGATTTGAAGTTAATATTTGTTCTTTTACAGGATATTTCAAGTGCATAATGTTTTAAAAACTCTAATGAAAACATTCCCATTTTCTTTTTTGTATTTATTCCTGAGTTATAAATGAGCCATCCAGTCTACTATACTTAGTTCACTGGTCATCTTCTCTTTAGTATCACAACAATACAGTATAACCAGACCAATTATTTTCAGTCAAATTATTTGTGCAGACCCTTCATATAGCACAGATATTTCCCCCACATCTGAAGCTACTCTAATGACTAGAAGGGTAATACAATTAAGATAGCCGGGGATTATAGCTCAAGCCTTAAATTCCAACTCACAGGTTAAAATCCTAGTTCCACCATTTACTACCTGTACTGGGAAACTTACTTATGTGTGCCTTTGTACTCACTGGAAAAAGGGGGATTAAAAATTGTACTTATCCCATTGAGTTATTTGAGTTTAAAATGATAATGATATGTACAAAGTGTCTGGTAAATAATAAGCATTCAATTAATAAGAGTGATTTTATAACTCTTTACACAGTACTACATGGGCAAGAAGATGTTCTTGATAGTCATTATGCTTGACTTCTAGGAGAAGAAGCATGTGGTTAAACTACACAAGTCTTGAAGAGTCTAGGGTACCAATGCAAAAATCCTACCAGAGTCTTTCTGCTATGTCAGGAAGAAGTCCTTGATCTATGAAGAATGCTCTGTAGCATGTAGTCACTGGGTTGTTTCTACATTATTTGAAAGTGAGTACTGTATAGAATATCCAGGTTTTATCCCATACTGCTTACATCCTTTTTACATGAAATAGTGATTTTCTTGGTCTCTGCTCTGGAGTTAAAATGCATTATAGACAATCATAAAAATAAGCTCAAGTTGAGGTCAAAGAGACAAATATCAGATGAAGTACAAAATGACACCTACCATATATTGCATTCTTATCATGTGCCAAACACTCCAGTAAGCATTTAATTGGAATGATGTCATTTAGTTGTCACAATCGCCCAGTGAATTAGGTATTATAATCTCCATTCCTTATCTGCAATGAAGGCAATGAGTCTCACAAATGTTAATTTGTCTCAGAGCACACAATTATTAATTGAGAGGATTTGAAATTGAGCAAGGTCTAGTCATAATCTAAGGCTCATGTTCTTCCCTTTACACTGAATTTCCTACCAAGGTCTCTTTACATAATCATACCATTTCCTGTTTCAATATCAAAACTCTTTTGTACCCGAGTCTACACAATTTTCCCCTTTGTAGAGTTCAAGTGTATTCCATGTTGGGTTACATTAAATACTGGCCCTCTTTTCAGCTAAATTCTCCTTAAAGGAGTGGCCAAGCTCCACCTGGAAAGAATGATTTAAGGTCTAGAAAGTGAAACTTGTTTAACACTGGTGCCTCTCTCTTGCCACTCTCCTGCCCCCCAAAACACACACCATATAGGGACACTTTTCACCAAAATCCTGTTTTCTCAGCAAGCTACACCCAGTATAGGAATGTATACTTGAAAGGCACATGAAATGTCTGTGTTTTCACTATTGTCTTCAGAAACAGTGGCCCAGATGAACTGAGCTCTTTCCAGATAATCCAATTTAAGTTACATTAATAACAATTCTCACTGTGAATGAATTTCACCCATGTTTGCATGATTGGCTGTAACTGGAATCCTGTGAAGCTGCCACGAGATGAAGTCTCTCTTTATTACCGTCAATGCTGTCTTGTGGCCATCAGTGCTATGGCCAGAGCTTTCTGTCAATGACTCTTGCTGCACGGATGCTCTGCTGTTGTGGCTGCCACATGCTCTGCTACTGCTGATGGGATCCAATGTGTTTGGTCTCTCCCAGCTCTCCTTCAACTCCACCCCTCTGCAGAGCACCCAAATAGGTGGTTGTTTATAGATTTTAGGTTTAAACCTTCCTCTTTGGGTTGACCTCTGTCTATCCCACTGAATTAGTCAAGGTTGAGGAACAGAACCAATAAGGTGTCTATGTGTGTGTGTGTTTATCTATGAATGAATGAAGACGTTTATTACGAGGAATTGGCTCACACAATTATAGAGGCTAAGAAGTCCCATGATCTGCCACTGCAGTCTTCAACCTAGAGACCCAGGAAAGCCAGTGATATGATTCCAGTCCAATTGTGAAGACTTGAGAACCAGTGGAGCGGATGATATAAATCCCTGCCCAAAAGCAGGAGAAGATGGATGTTCCAGCTCAAGCAGGCAGGCAGAAAGCAAAAAGGAGCAGATTTCTCCTTCCTGTGCCTTTTCTTTTATTCATGCCCTCAATGGATTGAATGATGCCCACTTACATAGGGGAGGGCAATTCACTGAGCCCACTGATTTGAATACTAATCTCATCCAGAAAACCCTCACAGACCTGTCCAGAAACAATGTCTAATTTGGGCACCCCTTGGCTCAGTCCAGCTGACACATAGAATTACCACCACACCCATCCACAGAACTGGATGGTAAAAATTATCAATAGCATTAGCTTTGTCACAGTTTCAGAGATACTTGCCAATCCACTTCAACTAGGGCATGTACTTCTTAATCATCCCTTAATAGATGATGCTGCTTGCATTTTCCAAAATACAAAACAACTAATCTCTCTTTTGTTGTGTGAGTAGCTTTCCTTATCTGTCATAGATTTCTGGGTGTATTTAAATTCCTGTTACCTCCTCTATACTGAGCCTCTGAGCTAGTTGTATTGCTCAATCTTACCAAGCATGAGCATCTACTATACACAAAGTAACTCATTAAATTTCACACTTTCAATTTACTAACTCGTTAAGCCTCACAGTGGCCCTATAATTAACATTTCAATTTTGAAGTTGAGGAAACTGAGGTCTAGAGTGTTTAAATAATTTGCACATAGCACATTTGGATGTAAACAGCCTTCAGTCAGCAAAACTAAGATTCCAACCCATGGGAATTTGTCTTCAGAGGCTGTGCTCTTAACTACCAGCTTATGTTGCCCTGAAAAATGAAAGATTCAATTTCAGAGCACACCTAAAGCTTCAGAATATCTAAGCTACCTAAACAAAATTAATGAATTTCACACATTCTGACTCCATGGTCTCATGACCTTCATATTGATTATGTTTCCTGTCTTCTGTTGACTGCCACAAATGAGTTATTTTCTTCTGGTTTATACAATGAAAACTATGGTAAGGGGCATGTTTCCTTTTTTCAAATATTTTTACCGTTTTCATCAGGTTAAAAATACTTCATAACACAGAACCCACAAAAGTGTTGAATAAAAATAATACTGTGACAATTAAGTTTATAATTCCAAATGAAGAAAATTTATTTAATACGAAGGACATTTTCCCAACTTAAAAATTACTTGAGAAATGGTGAACACAGGAATAAGAGTAACAGGCATAGAGTGAAGTAAAGATGCTAAACTTGAGCTCATTCAGTTCAAAGCATTCATGCTCATAAAGTCCATGGAAGTGAAATTCAAAATTCTCTTGCACATTTCAAGTAATAGATTCAATCTCATATTTAACTTAAGAGTGTTGTGATTCAGTGATTAAAATAGTGGATGGCCACTATTATCATAATCCATAGGACTAGGTGGGCTTGTAGGTCTGTTTTGGCTCCAACATTTTATGGATTTCTGATAATAGTGGCACATTAGCTAATAACCCAGATTCAATGCTAAAGATTTCCATAGAAAATAACTAGCAGCCAAAGTGTAACTTTTTAAGTATTCGTGTAATTCCCCAGCTGCAACTCTTGCTGTTCTATAACAAATAATGCCCTAAAATAATTAACATGATTCCCAACCCCAGCTTCCACCAAAAGTGCCCCAAAATGAAAAAAAAAAAAAAAATTGTCTTTGGAGACAGTAATAGAAGATACGTTCATGTACTTACAAACACACACACAATATTTTGTAGTTAGAGGAATAGGAGTTACTAAATATCTCAAAAATCAATTCATCCAAGTGAAAATATACCCTCTCCCCTACAGATTCTTCACTTACTAGGCAATTGCAAACCACCAGTAACACAGCAAGTTGGTTTATAGGTGCCAGAAGAAGATTCCAGGAGTTGAGGCTCAGGTGCAACATTGACCAAAGGTCTACAGGAACTGGATTCAGAGTTCTGAGACTGGTATTGGCTGGATTCACATTCCTGAGTTTGGCAACTCTTAGACGTAGAAGTCTTAGGTGAACAGCACTTTTCCACGTGGCCCTCAGGTTGGCAGCTCTGGACTACAAAACCCATTTGCTGACTCTTTTCTGACTGGCAAGGCTGAGAAACACACTCTAACACTGCTGAGGAACTTTCTGAGTGGCATGTTGTCCTTTCACAGGGCTTGGAATTTGAATAAGTTGTTTGCACAATTCCAGGGAGGCAGGTACTTTGCACACAGCTGTCTTCTGTGGACAGGTTCTGTTCACAATTGGTCAGTTGGCAACTGGTGGTTTCACTGCAGGTTTCTTGAAAGTTGTCCAGGAGCCAGGTTCTGCTATGGTAGCTGCTAGGCAAACAAAATCCATCTTCAAAGCTTATAGGATTAGAGCCATGTACGATGGCAGAGAGTGGTGGGGCATTTTGGAAGCTCCTGAGTGAGCAGCAGTGACTATGAGGCATATTGCTAAAACCCTTAATTGAAGTTGGTCATAAGGACCCAACATGCTGAGTCTGAAAATTAAATTCTTTGCTGGAGAGATTATATACTCAGAAAACTGGGTGTTGGCTTCTTCTTTGCATCTTATTGCTTAAGTTAATTTGAAGGATACCATCTCATTAGCACTTTGTTTAGTTATATATGAAGGTGACATCTTAGTAACAAAGATGCCAAGTCCATTTTGAATCTTCAAAATGGCTTTTATGTTAGCTCCAAAGATGACTCATGCAGGGTGGACTTTGTCAAATGTGAGTCCCAACATGTCACCCAAGCTAACATATTTTTTCTCGTTTAGCTACCATGACCTTCCGTATTGGTAAGTGAACTACAAGAAATGTAGATGAAGACATCAAATTGAATACCAATTAACATTTAGCACTGGAGCTTTGAGAGATGCCATCTTGGCAGAATGTGGTAGTATGATGTTCAAGACATTCTTAATCAGAAGCAAATCCAATTGATCTCACTCTCATTCCACTAAGATAGTGGTCTCTCCAGTGGATCAGGGTGTGAGGGGACTCTTCAATAGCATTCCTTCGTACTGTTCAGCCAAAGTACTGAAGGTGGTTATTGGCCCTTGAATACTTCTCTTTTTGTCTTTTTGTTCCCCTCATCTATTTGAGGGCCAAGTTTAAAACCTTCCTCTTCATGAAGCTGTTTCCCATATTCCCATTTATAAGTTATTACTTCTTCCTCTGAATTACCAATGAATTTAACCCCCTTTTTTACTACAAGTGCACTTTACACCAAGTAGTATGTTTACTTTTGTTTACTTGCTTCTCGAAGGTTGATAATTTCTTTTGTAACAAATTTGCTTCAGATGTATTTTTCATTTTTGTTTATTTTGTGTATCGTTTTTTGACTGCAGACAGATGATCAGCTCCTATCTTTATTGCATTACTTAGTATGCTGTACTTTGCATAGGTTCACACCCATAGTAGGGAACCTCCCAGTACAATTTCTACAACACATTCTATAATTTGCTTAACTCAGCTAACGATAACAAAGCAGAATAGAAGTATATTCTTAGTATAGCATTTTAGTCTCCTTTTCTCAGGTCTGAAGAAATCCAAGAACATTTTAGGAACTCTCAATAACTCTTAAACCCTTCCTTGACATGTAAAAGACTAAGGATGTTATATATTTAAAAGGAAACATTTGAATGCATTCAGCTTTACATATTGCACAATCAACCTGTGTACAATACCTTTGTAATATGTGCAAGTTAATTATAATTTTGAATGACTACTCTTGTTTAAGGATCTCATTATGCCCTCTACATGAACCCTATACTGACTTAATTCTTATGCGTGTTTGTATTAATTATTGCGCAGAGGTTTCCACTATAGCTTGTGACTTTCCTGCTTAAAGTTGTCCCATGGATTCTCATAGTCCTCAGAATAAGATCCTTTCCCCTTATTCTGCCCTACAATCCCTTGCAAGACCTGGCTGCAGCCTATTTTTCTAACTCTTAACTCTTTCCCTCTCCCTCGCTCAACATGCTTCATCCCCACAGGCTTTATTCAGCTCCTTGAGCACGCCAAACCTTTCTTTGCTTGAGTATTTTACACATGCAGCTGCCTGCCTGCTTCACCCCTCCGCTGCCTTCTCCTATTCTGTACACAGTTCTCACCTTTTGTGTCTCAGCTTAAGAGTTACCTCTCACGGTGACTCTCCATCACCCTATCTGAAAAAAGAATTCCATTTCCAGGGTCTATTTTTTTTTTCCTTCAAAGACCTTATCTTAACTTCTGATGATTTCATTTATTTCTTCACTGTGCCTTTTCCACTGTGAGTTCCATGAAGGCAAGAAGCAAGTGCATCTTTCTCACTACTGCATCCCCAACACTGAGCATGGTGCCTGGCTGCCGCATAAGATCTCTATAAATGTATCTCAAAAAATTGATGAATAGAAGGTGCTAAATAAAAATGTGTTCAGATTACAAATGTCTGATAAAAAAATGGTTTTGAAACTTTGACATATGCAAGATTTCCAAGAATTGACAAGGGTACTGAGTTCAAAGATAGAAAGAAAAAAAAAAAAAAGCTATGCCAACCTGTCAACTACCCATTTGTGAAATAAGAACAAAGTCATTAGGAAAGCCACTTATCAGCATGGAACTAACTGAATCAATTATTTTAAAATCATGTTTGATGTAGGCATGTTTTAAAAGCTTTACCATGAAACCTGGCATGACTTTTCACTGCCAGCACAGAGTTCTGTTGCCAAATTGTCTGGGCAAAGAAAGGAAATCATGTTGGCTTGAATTTGCACAATTGTCTCCAGCCAACAGCCTTCTTATTAGCCTCACAATGTGCAGTAAATTAGTGAGTACTTGTGCAGCTCCAACTTCCCAAATGTCAGCTGGCGATGTTAGGTCTGTCATTTGTGAATAAGGTCACTCCATGTGTTCTTTTCTCCTTGGGATGAGGCATTAACTTGCACATTCTATGTAAGTGAGTGCTGAATGAATAGGTGTTTCACTATATAATTCTGATTCAATGAATAAATATGGATTTTGATCATTGCTGGATTTACCTGCTTTATTATTATGGAATAATGTAGGTTAGAGCAACTGGTCACCTTGGAAAAACTTAGTTTTGTAGGTACTCGAATAATGATAATTAAGTAGTCTATCTGTTATATTCTTGAGAAATAGATAGAGCCCGTTACCTGATTGCATATGGTGACCAGATAGTCTGCTACTAAATGGTTGAATGATACCCTGGTCTATCCTGGTCTTGAAGTACATGGATGATTACAGCTGCAGTGACACCTCCTAACCACCAGAGAGTGGAATATCAACACTTGGTGCAGGGAAAACAGTTAAATATAAGGATTCTGAGTCAGCATGCCAGGATTCTAAGCCAAAATCTATAATCTCAAACTGTAACTTTGAACAATTCCCTTAAGCTTTCTATGCCTTGGCTTCTTCATTTTTAAAATTAATATTATAAGAATACCAATCTCGTAAGGTTCTTTTATTGATTAAATGAGATATATGGTACCAGGTTGCCTGTCACATGTTGAGTGATAAATAGAAGTAGCTATTATTTCTGATCAGGTTAAGGATTTTCATGCAGACACTTCTCATAATAATATCAATCTAGAATTGGTACAAAATTATAAGAGAAAATAAGCACTGTACCTTTTTTGTTTTTGTAATTATGTTGTTAATTTATAATTGTGTGTTAATTTTTTACATTCCGTTCTTTTAAAGGTTGAGTTGTACTTATTCCCATTGGAGATGGAGATTTAGCTTGTCTCCATTTCTCAAGAGCTCAGCACTTGATGATTGTAAGGTTGAATAGTTTATATTGCTTTTATATTTGATTATGTGCCTACGCTGTACTTCTAATCACTTGTTTAACCACATAAAATAAAATAAGTCACTCTCAAATAACATAATTCATCCCATCGCTCCCACAATTTATTTACTTTATCTTTGCCTTAATTTTATCTCATCAACCAAACTTATGCCAAATAACCTGAGTTAATTTAAACGCATTCCTTTTCCCCAGTCAAGAAGTTTCATAGAGAATCATTGCATAGCAATGGAGGAACACTAGATCACAAGTGAAGAGACTTGGCTTCTAGCCTTGTTGGTTCTATTAATTCACTGCATGAATTTAGGCAAGTCACTCTGCAACTCTGGATATCTTATAAAATAATGAGTTTAGATGAGAAGCTCTCTAAGGTCCTTTCCAGCTGTCACATCCTATAATTTTCTATCACAATCTTAATATCTTAGAGTTGAAAGGACATTAAATGACATCTTGTCAAATCTACCTACTGAATGATATCCTCGCTTTCATTTAAGGCCATCTAATCTTTATTAAGATTACTTATGAAATTTTAACAGGATAGACCAAGGACGGAAGTTGGTAAACTGTTGGTTGCCATGCATGCTAGTAGATATTCACAACTGTATAGTGAGTAATCTTATAGTATTTGAGAGCAACTCCTGAGAATAAATAAAAAGTAAATAAATAAATGAATGATGAATGAATGAATAAATACATAAATAAAAGTTTGCTGAGGGGAATAACTAAATTTTGTTAGATATAACATTTTGTGAAATATGTCAAGTACCATATAGCCCTTCTGAGATAATGCCATGCATATAGAAAAAAGATTTAGGCTTTAGAATACTTCAAAATTATAGCACTATGACAATAATAATGATCTTCTTGTGGAATATGGAAATGGTCATTTGCCAACTTTCTCTGTTTCTAATGATACATTCTTTTAGAATATTATATCAGGAATTATATGTGACATCATTTCTTTTCTGAGACTAATCTCTAAATAATTTTGGTGCCTGGGATAGTCCTTCATCATTTACAATTCAATTATACTAGACTTTGATTCAAATAGTCAAAAAAGAAAAAAGAAAAAAAAGAGAAAAGTTGGAGGATTACACAGTGTGTATGTAGCTCTCGATGACGAATAATTGTAGAAAAGAATGAACCATGGTATCTTAATCATCTGAGCATTACAGTCCATATTGTCCAACCTCTTGTTCCATTATATATTGTATGTGAAAGTGTCATGGTTTATTATAGTATTTATACACTTGTTTTTACTCCTTTCACCAGATATATTTGTGCTTGCCTGCCTCGGTGATTAGCTTTGAGTAGAGCTATTTTTCTGTTTTTGAAGTTATTTTTCTGTTTTTGAAGTTATTTTTCTGTTTTTGTATGGCCCAGAAATGCAAATTTGTTTTTGAGTTCTCTCACTTCAGTGGACACTGCAGTTGTGATAACATGTGACTGAGATTGTGCTAAATCAATTTTGATGATGATGATCAGAGGATTGATGACAATTAGCTTATCTAAAAAGGGTTCCACCAGAAAAAATGAATAGATGTTTGATGCCATCGACATCATATATATCCTGGGTACTGTCACCCTGGATCCATTTCATTCAATTATCTTTTATTTCATACAGGCATACCTCATTTTATTGTACTTTTCTTTATTGTGCTTCACAGATGAGGTTTTTACAAATTGAGTTTGTAAAACTACTTTTCAATAGTATAAGCTTACTTTTTCAATAGTATGTGCTTACTTTGTGTCTCTGTATCACATTTTGGTAATTATCTCAATATTTCAATTTTATTATAATTATTGTTATTATATCTGTTACGGTGGTCTGTCATCAGTGATCTTTGATATTATTATTATAATTGTTTGGGGGCATCACAAACAGTGCCCATATGAGAGCAAACTTAATAAATGTTGTGTGTGTTCTGATGGCCATTCCCTGTCACTCTCCCTCTCCTTGGGCCTCCTTAATCCCTGAGATGCAATATTAAATTAGGCCAATTAACCCTACAATGGCCTCTAAGTGTTCTAGTAAAAGAAAGAGTTTCACGTCTCTCACTTTAAATCAAAAGCTGGAAATGATTAAGCATAGTGAGGAAGGCATGTTGAAAGCTGAGAAAGGCCAAGACCTAGACCTCTTGCACCAGTCAGCCAAGTTGTGAATTCAGAAGAAAAGTTCTTAAAGGAAATTAAAAGTGCTACTTCTAGTGAACACAGGAATGCTAAGAAAGCAAAACAGCCTTATTGTCGATATGGAGAAACTTTTAGTGGTCTGGATAGAAGATCAAACGAGCCACAACATTTCTTTATGCCAAAGCCTAATTCAAAGGAAAGCCTTTACTCTCTTCAAGTCTATGAAAGCTGAGAGAAGTGAAGAAACTGCAGAAGAAATGTTTAAAGCTAGCAGAAGTTGGTTCATGAGGTTTAAGGAAAGAAGCCACTAGCCATAACATAAAAGTGCAAGATGGAGCAGCATGTGCTGGTATAGAAACTGAAGCAAGTTACACAGGAGATCTAGCTAAGATCATTGATGAAGGTGGCTACACTAAACAACAGATTTTCAATGTAGATGAAACAGCCTTCTATCACAAGAAGATATCATCTAGGACTCCCAATAGCTAGAGAAGAGAAGTCAATGCCTGGCTTCAAAGCTTCGAAGGACAGGCTGACTCTCTTATTAGAGGTTAATGCAGATGGGAACTTTAGGTTGAAGCCAATGCTCATTTACCATTCTGAAAATCCTAGGGCCCTTAAGATTTATGCTAAGTCCACTCTGTCCATGCTCTATAAATGGAACAATAAAGATTAGATGACAGCTTATCTGTTTAGAACATGGTTTGCTGAATATTTTAAGCCCACTGTTGATACCTACTGCTTAGGAAAAAAAGATTCCTTTCAAACTATTACTGCTCCTTGACAATGCACCTAGTCACCCAAGAACTTTGATGCAGATGTACAAGGGGGTTAATATTTGCATGCCTGTTAACACAACATCCATTTTGTAGACCATGAATCAAGGAGTAATTATAACTTTCCAGTCTTTGCAGTGGTCTGGAAACTACAATCTCTCTGAGGTATGCCTATGTTTTCTACCTGCAAGATTCTGTTAGTTAGGATTCTGTTTTGTCTATTGAGGGTACAATGATGATAAGCAAACAAATAAAAAATAATACTTAATAAAATATTACTTTATTAAAAACAGAGTTTGTAATTAAAAGAATATAAGTATGTATAATGCTAGCACTGTGTATGAACAATCAACTCTATTGATGGTGGAGTCTATTTCAAAGGGGTGAGAGAAGAAATCAAATCACTGTGAACTTTGAAGAGTAGGAGAGATATGACATTTCTTCCAGAGGTTCCAGGCTGTTTGGGAGTCCAGCTCTGCACAATGTGTTCAAGGAAGTGGGAGAAGGTAGCATGGATGGAGTGTATGTGGTGGAGTGTGTGTGTAGGGGAGTGGAGGGAAGAGGGCTGAAGGGGGGCAGACTTGGGCTATAAATGGTCTTTAAAATTATATGAAGGGGACTTCAGTGAGAAGGGGGATTGTATAAGATTTTAAATGAGTATCTCATTTATGAACACGTCAGCTACAAGTAATAGAAATTATAATTCAAAATGGATTAACCAGTAAGGAATTTTATTGGCTTGTGTAAACCCAAGCCCAGAAGTGAGATGGTCCAGGCTTTGTTCACCTACATTTCTCAGGGTTCTGGCCTCTTCCATTTGAAGTTTTAATTTTCAGGTCATATGCAAGATGGATGCAGGATTCCACAGTGACACAGTCCAGAGGTAGAGAGAATTGCTTTAAGAAATTCCACACGAAGAGCTTTCCCAGAAACACCACTCCACATCACATCTTGTTTCTCATGGGTTTTTGTGAGGTCACATGCTCATTCCTGAACCAATCCCTTGCAGTAGTGATTGGGGTGCTATAAACTAGACAGATTCAATTCTGAAACTGGGGCATAGTCATGTTCATTTACAAGACTACAAGTAGATGAAGAGGGATACACAAACATAATCCGATTACCAGAGGAACAAGAGACAGGAGAAAAACAACTGTGAGGACAATGAACAATCAGTTACCCATATCTGTGTATATATTCTTATTCCTACTTACATATCTGAAAATGTAGGTGATTACATTATTCTTAATAGGAAAATGTAATGGACTGTATGGTTATTGTGTCTAGATACAAGCCCAGAATATCGAGATGTAAAGCCTTCCTTCTCAGTCCAGACCACCTACTCATGATACTGCCATGTTTTAAGTAGTTCTCAGGTGACTTCCACCACGAAAAGAGATGACCTTATAGTGACCAAAGTGAAGGAGAAGAGAGTTAAGCATCAATATAAGAAATAACTTTTAGAAAGAAATTATATTCCATTTATGACAATAGAATGCATACATATTTAATTGCATCCATACCTATAATGTTTATTTCATTACACCAGCTACTGCAATCATTTGAAATCATGACCTTAGAATTCCACTGTAGATGATATATGTCTGGGAGGGAAGATCACAAGAAGGATTTTGACAATTCTCTCATCAAAAACAGTCAGGGTAGTGCTTGCTAAAGCATCACCGCTGTCTCTCCAACTATCCTTCTTGGACCAGAACCATTAGTAGATTAGCCAAAGTGAAGTAAGTGCCTTGATTAGGCTGAAATGACTGTGGATACAAGAGTAGAGGGTAATCTCTTGTCCAAGCTCTGATTCTTCTCAGCTGGAATCTCCAGGCACTAACTCTGTGTTGTCAGAAAACTTTGCCTCTCAGAGAAACTACTCCTACTCCTCAAATTAAATATTTCATTTTTAGACAAAGAATAGTAGATTTGGAAATCCCCACAGACAACTTAAAAAGAAAATTAAGACTTGCGATCTGATATCAGATTAAATGAGTTTATTTGAAGACAAAAAAAATCACCTCTTGCTCCATTTTCTAGAGAAATAAGGGGAAAAGCACAAGAAAACAGAAAGAAAAAGAGATGGATATTCTATGAGACAAATTATTATTAATGGGATTTTTAAAAAATGATAACTCTCCTAGGTAGTAGAATATAGACTGTGGCCATATGATAGCTGAGATTGACTTTGAGAGAGATAATTGCAAAGTTGAGGTCAGGAGCTCTTAATAAGTTGATCGGTAGAAGCCAGATGCACAGGTTGGTCTGTAACAAGAAGACTGGCGGCTCCTAGATGCCAAGTAGTTTGGGCGACTGAATCCATATCCACAGCCTAAGGAAGAGAAGCCACAGCCTCTATAATTCAGGGGTCTGAAGCCACTGGATCTACAGCCCAGGGAGTAACAGCTCCTTGATCCATAGCCCAGGGAGCGGCAGCTGCTGGACCCAAAGCCCAGAGATGGAGAATAAGTTGCCTGGCAGGGACTGCAGAGCAAGGAGGTCCTCGGGCGGGAGCAGGATGTCTGGCAGGGACTGGACACCACATAGGATGTCCGGATGCTGGTGGTGGGCTCACAGCAAGTCTTCTGACAGCCACTGTAGAGAGAGGAGCCCAGCTGGCAGGTTCTGGGGGAGCAGAGGTTAGTGCTGTAGACCAGGTTGCTGGGGAAGGAAGAGCCACAGGAGAAGTTTGGGTAGCGCAGGCAGTCCCCAAAGGAGCGGGAGGAGAAGTTTCCGGAGCAGCAGTTGTAGGACATGTTGATGGGAGAGATGAGTTCAAATGAGTTACACTGAGAAGATGCTCTGATATCCCTGCCTGTGCCCAGTGATGTTTATATACCCTCACTCTGGTGGGTGTGATGCAATAACAGAGACCCTGCCTATTGTTCATGAAATGGCTAATTAACCCAGGCTAATTATAATTGAACACATTCATTTGTTCTTAACACCAGTTTAATCATTCTGGTTTATAGAAGCCATTCAGCTTCTTTCTTTCTCTCTTTCTCTCTCTTTTGTCAGACATAAGGTGTGGTTTGCTTTCAGAAACGTTTGTCATGATGCATGTAGTGCCCCCGCCTTTTCATTGAGCTTGACTATGGGTATTTTGAGCATGAGTGTGTAAATTCGGACCAGCAACATACTCCTAATAGTCATCAGTACCCACCCATCCCCAACTATTTACATATGTTTTATTGAGCATTAATTATGTGTAAAACATTTTAAAACGTGGTATGATTTACACTTCAACAATCTTATGAGATAAGAATTGTTATAAACAATTTAGGAATGAGGCTATGGAGGCTTGGAGAAGTTATGTAACCTTTAGATAAATGATCAAACAAGTCACGGACCCCATGTCATAACCCAAGTATGTCTGTCCCTAAAGCTAGCAGGGATCACAATACTATATAGTCAAATCGAGAAGCTTGTTATTTCTGCTCCCAGAACAACATGAACAATTGAGTATACAGGTGAAAAAAATAACATTTTGAGGTGACAATATTTGCATTTCATCTGATATATCTACCTGAGTATTCTTATCCTTTTTATGAAGTCCCCAAAGATAGCCACCAATGGGACAGCTTCTTAATCATTTTTGGTTATTTTTTTTTTAGCATTCAAAGTTACCATGGAGATGTTCATCACATATCTTCTATTTGCCCTTTCATTCAGCTTATCATTGTTAAGCAAGTCATGTTTTATCCACCATGGAGTTATTGGATTCTTCTTCAGTGTAAGGCAGAAAATTCTTTGGCAAACACTTAGACTATCAATGGGAATAATTGCTAAAAACTGGTATACCTTCAGTGAGTTGACTACCAATGAAATACATTTGCAAAAACTTGAATTTTAATAAAGTGCTAACCTTTGCCAACTCAGTTGGGAGTGAGAAATTTGACACCTTTGAGAGTGATTCATTTCACTTCCCGCTGAGCTTCTCTTTTGCTCATTCTTCTAGAAAGACAAAGCAGCATAACACTTACCTACATATTAAGTAGTTAAAATTATCATTAACACTATAAAAAAAATCAATGGCATAAAGAAAAGTCCTGGAATTAGAAATATCTTCCTTTTCACTTATTAGCATATCCTACTTCTGCCTTAAAGGATCTTTTAGAAATTGAAAAGCAAAAAGCTATTTATGTAATTTGATCTTTTCAAACTGTTTTGTAGCTGATTGTTTTTTTCTCATTTCCTGTAGATTTGCTTATCTGGCACCAGTGCAATATTCTGCCCATTTTTTTGCTTACAATTTTCTACTAAATGTATCATTCCCCTCTTTTTTTTCCCATTGCTCCAAATCCTGTGAAAGTTGGTGGTACCAAAATAGAGTTGTCATCTCTGTCAAACTCTAACAAAATGGAGTTGGGGAGGCGGTGAACAAGGAGCCCTCACACACATAGGCTTGTAACAGGACTTATCGAGAGAACTTCCTCAAAGTTGCAGTACTTTCAATGAGCGGTTTGCGCGACACTTAACTAGCATGCAACTGTCTCCTGCAATGAGCTTGTGACCTGTGAATCCAAAGCAGCCTACATGGATTTCTCTTTGTCTTCATAAGCTTCCGCTTTTCCCGAGCCCCCCATAGGCCTATGATCCATCACAGCACAATATCCTGAACTGCGACTTTCTGCTATTCCCAAATAAAGTCATTTGTTCTGGAAAGCCTGTCTTTCTGAGTTTCTTTTTAGGTTGACACTTCTCATCCCTCAAGGCCAAAATCAAACTCCTCATTTCTGACAGGGGTTCACTTCAACTAGGCTTTATTCAGAGACAAGGATCTCAGTATTTTATAAGCTGGTCCATTTGAGTGAGTACATCCCCACCCACCCACCCACACATGCATGCACACACAGAGTGGAAGAATTGCAAGTGATGTCTTTTGAAGTGGGTCATGCAGGGTGAGTAGGATTTCAGCTTGCAGGACAGTCACAGGTGTGAGGAGAGTGCAGTACCCAGAAGTTCTGCAGGGTAAGAGACGGTGTTTAGTCTTCTTTGACCCACATCATAGTGGGTGCTCATCAATTATTTATAAAATGAATAAATATAACAAATCATTAACTTCTTTATTTTTACTTACATCTTAAATAAATTTATGCATGTAGGCATAACTTTTTTAAGTTAACTTTAATGAACTATTAAATGAATATAAATATCTCTTTCATAATTAAATCTAGTCCCCAAGTTAATCATAACCAGGAAGCCAGGTTGTGTTAAACTGGTGATCCACCTACAACGTGGAGAGGAGGTTAGAAATTACAGTTTCAGTATGGGCATTTCCTAAATAATTTTATAGTCCTTGTATATGAATGTGTGCTTGTTGTCTTCCCGTTACACAAAGCAGTGGGATCAAAGAAATCATAACTGGAAAGAGGTGGTCAATTAGCTTAGCCGGAAGTCTGGGCACAATTTGACATTGCAGTAGTATCTTAATTATGGCTTTTCCTTGTTATACTGCGGATACTAAATCCACACACGCTAACCAGACATTTCTCTTAGCTCTAAGTCTCCATCATGATCAGCCATATACCAATTTCCTGAATCACTGTGGCATCAGAGTGTTTTAATTAGTTTTCCTCCATTCCTGTAGGCAAATCAGTGTTATTTTATTTAGGAGATGTCAAACTGTGTACTGTAGCCACTATTAATCTCAGTTAGTTTACAATTTCTATAACTCTGCATACTTTAAAAAAAAAAATAACTACAACTTTTTAAAATTAGAAATTGCCATATATTCCTTTTGAAACGTTGAATGCTATTCTAAAAATAGATATTACTACAATTAAAAAAAATAAAATTTGCCATATATTTTGTTTAAGGCAACACAACAGGTTTACATATGGAGAGCCATTTCTTTATTAAATAAATTAGAAAACATCCATCTGAGAATTTGAACACATTGAAATATATTTATTATGGCTGTGAACATATACATACACATGTCCACAAACTTTGAGATAGGTCAAATACTATGTTTACATACTTAAGAAATTAGGAAATTTTGCCGAAATACTTTGCATCAGGTCATGTCACCTTTTTGTTAAGCCGTACTGGTCTGAAAGTGCTTTCTTGGATTCCACAGTAATGCTTCACCACATGTTTACGACCTGGTTGAAGGAGTTATAAGCATAGTACAATAATTTGTCCTTCGAGGAAGCTGTGTTCTGCAGCCAGAAGGCTGTGACCTTGGGATTGGAATGCAGGTCTCTGTCTTCTCGTCCAAGGCTCTCTTCTATGTGAGCCTTCAGAGAACGGCTTATGCTCTCTTCAATTCGTATTTCCATAAACACAGCCCTGTCTCGTGAATCTTACTGTACATATTCTTGCAGGTAGGTTTCCCTGATTTCCTATTTTGAAGGTCTCGTTTGATATGCTATAACTTCCTCACTCAGACTATATCAATATGTTCATGTTAAAAAAATCTCTCACAAAAAATTTTAGTGCTTGGGGTGATCCTTAATCTCTGTCCCTCATCTCCACCCCAAGCAAAATTACCTTTGGGGACTTCCTCAATTATTATTTCTTTTTCTTTTCAATTGCTTCCTTCTTATCCACTCTAATGGTTCTTTTTTCTCAGCCTTATCAATATGTTCAATCTCCTCCTCAATCCAAAAATTTTAAATAGAACCATTTCCTCCATTGTTATGAATATATAGCTCTTCTTATTTTGTGAGTAAGAATTCTTTGGAGTTGTGCAGCTTGTCAACTATCTCACTTCTTTTCAATAACCATCTTGCTTCTATCTGATTTAATCCTCTTCTGAAATTGCTCTAACCTGGTTCGGCAGTGGTCTTGATTTTGCCAGATACGATGTACATTTTTAGGATGATCCCGTGCAAATGTTTAACCACATTCAACACAGGTGTCTGTGTCTGTAATCTTGAAACATGTCCATTCACACACTTCCATGACATCACAGTCCTGGCCTTCTATTTAACTTTCACCTAATTCCTTATTACCCTTAGTTAGGCTCCTGTTCATAATGTTCCTTAAGATTTGATGCCGGTCTCTGCACATATTCTCTCTTTAGAGGAGGCACCTTCCCTCCATGGCTTAAAATATTATCCATTTTCTGTGACATTCAAATACTCAAGTTTATATTTTCAGTCTATACTTCTTTTTTTAATTTTATAGCTAGACATCCAATTACTTCTTGCCATTTCCATTTGGAGATTTCATAAAGGTAACAAACTTTTATGTATATGAAATTAAACCTTAGCTCTTCCATAGGAAAATAAAAAGTATTTTTTCATCTTTAGTAAGCATCATTTTCACCTACCTAATTGTTTAACATGGAAACCGTGGAATCCTCTTAGCATATGCAATCTATCCTAAACATCACCCATTCTGTTTTCCAGATCCATCTTACTTTTATCCAGTCCTCTTATTGCCTTCCCTCTCGTCCAAAATATTCCACCCTTGGACCATAGGCATTTGGGCCTGGATACTTCTTTGTTACAACACTATCGTGTGCATTGTAAGATATTTGGCAATATCCCTGGCCCCTACCCACTAGATGCCAGTAGCACACCTCCTCCTTTTAATTACAGGAATTAAGAATGTCTCAAAAATTGCCTGAGGGGAGGGAGTCAGCTCTGGAGGAAAACAATTGATCTAGTCCAAAGTTTCTCCTTCGTTGGTGGAACCACTGAAAAGGTGCCAAATCACCTGCCTCTTTAAAAAAAAAAAAATGTATCCTCCAATCATTTCTCTATATTGCTGCCTGATTGGTCTTCTTAAAACAAAATGCTGGTCATGTCATGCTCCTGATTACAGCTTCCTGATTGCCTTCTCATACACGAGGATAAAACACAAATCTCTACATGATCTGCAAGGCTGCATAATCACATCCCTGCCCGTGTCCCTAACTTCATCTTCATGCAGCGATCTTTTCCTTTCCCACAAATACACTGGCCTTTGTTCCTCACTGAAATATATCAAATTTGTTTCTGCTACAAGGACATACTATTCTCTTTGTCTTGAATGTTCTTTCTTCATCTGGATTAAAATAATTAAGCCTTTTCTCACTTTCTGACCACCATATTTCAGCATAAATTAGGTTCCTTGTTATGATTCTCTTCTTCTCTAAACTCTAACATTTTAAATATTTATTTTTTAGACTGTCCTCTAGACTAGAGCAGTGCTACTCAAACAAAGCCAGGCCTTGAAAGTTCACCAATAGCCAGGAGATAAGCAGTGTATATCAACAAGTAAATGAATGCATGACTGCCTTCATTAAGAAGTCTTGCATGATTAAAAATTTCAGCTTAACAAAATTGTATGTTTGGTAACATCATTGATTTAGCCTGGTCTATGATTCACTCTTTGAATGGCACCCCTCTGCATTGTAATCTTTAACATGGAGGTGGGGGAGAAGAAGTAACTGTGTTCTTTCTTGTTCAATTCTGAATCCTCAGATAAAGAATAGTCAAAATTAGCCTGAGCAAGAGCGAAATCCTATTTCTATAAAAAATAGAAAAATTAGCCAGGCGTGGTGGTTAAAGATGACATGAGCTAATCTCTTTAGATGGAATCAGGTGGCTCAGACTAATGGAAATTATGCATATTCTTTTTTTGTTTCTGCTTAATGTGGATATCTTTGCATTGTGCCTCAGAAATAAATTAGTATTTTTGATTGTAGAGTGTTGCCCCAGATACTACTTGGGGTATCATACAATGCATAGTTTATCTACTCTAATATCTCTCTAAGATCCCAAAATCTCTGGATTCTAAAACTCATCTTTCACCATTGGTTTAGATAAGAGAATGTGAATGTGTAGCAATGAGAAGACATTGATATGCATAAATATAGAGATAATGAGATTAAATTTTCCTCCAAGACATTGACTCTGGTTGCAGCGTGAACAATGGATTGTAGGATCACAAAGAAGTAAGAGTGGGCCCCGGGGTTCTGTATTCTTAACTGTAAATGGTCAACTTCCTCCCATAAAAATGTTATTAAAGCCAAGGAAAATGTGTAGAATGACATGAGAAGGAGGCCTAGGATGATACCCTAAAAAACTTTACATTTAAGGAATAGGCAAAGGAAGAGGAGCCCACAAAAGACTGGGGAGGAATAGCCAGTGAAGTACCAAAGTCAAGTTAAATATGTGTTACATCCAAAGGAAAGTGGTCAAAGCTATTCAGTGTTAGAAGGAAGTCAAGTTAAATGTCCCCCCTGGCTTTTAAGTAACTCATTGCTCAACTACTACCAGAGAATGTATGTGTCTGTGTGGAGGGGCATTGTTGGTGTGTGTGTATGTGTGTGTGTGTGTGTGTGTGTGTGCATATTTAAACATGGAAATGGCCCCAGTTTCAACAGTGCCTAGAACACAGTGAATGCTAAATAAACACTTGTTAAACTGAACCCTCCCGTCCAAATTTTTCAATATATTCATGTGGAATTTGAAAGCTAGAGAGATCCATTTTAAGGGAATTCAGCAAGCATGGATTGAAGTATAGGCTCTATGGTGAGAAGCAGGGATATGGAGGTGAGCCTATCCTATCCTTATGGAGAGGTCCTATCCCTAAAGGAGACATACCTTAATCTGCCTCAGAGTGTCATTCTAGGTCCCCTTCTCATGTCATTCTACATATTTTCCTTGGCTTTAATAACCATTTTATGGGAGGAAATTGAGCCTTGCAGTTAAGAATATAGGCCACTGGATCATACTGCCCAGGTTTGAACCCCAGGGCCCACTCTTACTTCTACGTGACCCTCCAATCCATTGTTCACACTGCACCCAGAGTCAATGTCTTGGAGGAAAATTTGATTTCATTATCTCTGTATTTATATCTATCAACGTCTTCTGGAAAATGAATGAAAGTATCCTAAGAGAAGTTAAGTGACTTTAGAGAAAGTGTGTCATAGTCCATTAAATTCAATCACTTTTTCTGTTCTGTAGGACCTTTAAGCTACTATGCAAAGCTGAATAAAGTCATAGGTCCTTGAAATTTACATACTTTGAGTTATATTGATGCTAGCATTTTATGTAGGAAACAATAATTCTTTGATTGGAAGTTATTTTCGACTGTAGAATTTTTTGTGCTGTCCTTGCTCTGATTTTACAGATTGCTTCTTGCAAAATCAACAGCCAATGCTATCCAAATAGTAATTTGTCATATTAAAAAGCATGCAACCCCAGCAAGCTAATAACTCTAACAAATCAAGGAAAAATGTTTATATTTGTATTCCCTAAAAGGTTAGTTTATTAAATAGCAACATTTCTGTCAAATTGTAGAATAAGAGCACAAGAAATAACCCCATAATTTTTCTTATATGTAGCTTCTTTTATTACCTGACATATAAAACTTTAAGTTAATTTCTCAACTTTGACCATTTTTTTGATTGCATAATAACAGGAATATGTCTCTCTCAGAGAAACTAAGTAGCTGGTGGCTAGCTCATTCCTGAAACAGGGTTTGTATTAGATGACTATGAGAGAAAGTAGCATTTCTGGGAGGAGAATGAAGAGGCATTAAGCTGACTTATAGAAGCCGGGCCTGTAGGCTGGTATATATTGACAGTAGAGTCAACTTAATATAGTCAACGAGTAGAGAAGTAGTTTGAGTAGCAAGAAGCTGGGATTGTAATTCAAGCTTTGGGAACCACTGAATCTACAACTTAGAGATTGGAATTCATTGAACTCATAGCCCAGAGACCATCCTCTGGAAATAAGCATGATTTCTGGCTTTTATCAGTCAGAGGGTATCTGAATGTCACTTCTTGGCCTAGAGGCTTATGTGCTCTGACCCTGTGGGTATGAAGTTTTTTGATAGCCAACTTTAATACCCTTCTGCACTACAATTTGCATAAGAATATCTCCTTAGTGTGTTGTTTAATTTCAACTAAATATATTAATACTATCATAAATATGCATGATTGTATTTTATAGCCAAAAGCAAGTTTACTCTGCTGTCTTGGATTTCAGATGATTATTGCATACTCAAAGCAGTTGACCATCTTTTCCAGCTTGATCTGTGACAGAGAGAATCATTCTCAGGATGCTGAAATACAGTTCTGTTCATTCTCCCTGATTACGGGACTATATTTTATTGTGATTCTTTTCTAGGTCATTCGTAATGTGGCTTGCCATATTATAATAAAGCATATGCTTATGTTCACTAACAATTAATATATTTGATATAAATGGTGCATAAAAGACAAAGATATCATTGTGTGATCATGATACTCCATAAAAATCAAATGAATTTTATGGAAAAATAATTCCGCTTGGCTCTCTTTACCAGCTGGCTGAGGATGGAATGCCTTATAGAAGTGGACTTAAATTATAGTAGCAAAGAAGATGGAAATTTCAGCCCAAATACTTTAAAAAACTAATCTACTATCAAATTTATAGTGTGTGAATTTTTAATGGACCCTGGGCACTGTGTTTATAAGCAAATGCCAAATTATTTTCTTAAAGCACATTGAAAATTGCTGAACAAATAAAAGTTTCAAAGCCTTGTTACGGAGAGTCACGTTTCCACATTATGTGAGAGTGGGCATTCATTGTACCTAAAGATGGACCTAGATAGAGCAATGTGGTGGCCTAGTGAAAAGAAGACACTGACGAAGGCCAGGATTAATGGCAGAGAAGTGGACCTACCCAGAAGGATTATAGGATAAAATAAATATTTTTAAAAAATGGATAGAAAAAGTATTAAGGAAATGGTGAATTAGGTTACACCCAGCATAAATATATATATAAAATAAAGGAAGTAAATTGAAACATATTTAGTGACATTTATGATATTTGGGAAGGAATGGAGCACACTGTTTTGTACTTTAATGGATATTTAAAACATTTAGGAATTGAGAGGATAAATATTTTATTTTAGGATGCTTAAAAGAATATGATGTTTCTTTATGGCTCATCCAATCAGAGAGTTAAGCCAAAGCATCCACGTACATATATTTTTTTGGCGATAAGTTGCATACATTTATAGCATAATAATAGTTAACATTTATATAGTGCTTTATGTATTCAAGGAACTCTTTGTATTGCTTCCCACATCTTATCATTTGCTCCTCATCATAACCCTGTGATATAAATACTGTCATTATCTCCCTTTTACACTTAAGGAAACAGAGACAGGAACTCAGATATATGTAGTGTGTACAGAGTTCTTCAGGACTCTCACATGCTTAGGCAGTTTAAATTGGCTCACTCACAGCACGCAGACTAATGTATAGATAAAAAAGAATACATTATTATCTAAATGCTTAAATCTTCTAAGGAATGTTTCTAAAGCACAAAAGCTCAGAACATCCTCTAGGTGGAGAAATCAAAGTGGGGAGCCCGAGTGTGACATTCTAATGATCAAGCAGTCCTTTTACCTGGAGGATAGCTCAGGAACCCAGGCACAGCTCGAGATGTCAGTTGGTCAATAGGCCCAGTGGCTCGGTCTCCTCTGTCTTTTTTAATGGGCTTGATCCTTACAAATTGTGTGCCTACCACTAGAGCTATTCTAAGTTCTACTTGCATTTTAGGAAGGGGGGGTTACTGTTAATAATCAATTTAGGGCTTACCAAAGACTCCTAGCAATTCAGGAATCATATGCCTATTAATAGTCAGGACTTCTTTGGACAGTATCCACTTTGCCTGATTTCATCAGCGTGAGCGCAATGTGCTTTCATTCTCTAGCAGTACTGGAAAGACTTTAAAGTTCAACAGGCAAAGATGATAACTCATGGTGCTCATTCATCTTGAGTTTCAAAGCCATTAATAAGCAATGCCCTGTTTGGCATTCCAGACAGAATCAAGGTAGAGTAATGATTGATCTGTTACCATCAAGAATAGGATCTGTTAGCTATGCTGATAGTCTGATGGGTGTCGGGTGGCACTCTGTTTCAATGTTAGTGTTTTTCTAGCTTGTCAGTGGCTCTCATCATATGCTGCAGTCGTTAGTAGGGATTTGTCCATACTAGTATTTCAGCAGCTGAAAGATTCTTTTAAGAATGGCTTATGCATTTTCACATGTTTCACTCAGGCCTAACATAACAATGAGTGAAGATTTAGGAAGGAAAATATATTTAGTTACAAGTATACTTTGGAACACAAATTTATTTTTATCCTTAGTTGAGAAAGCAACAGTTGGTTTGTTTATGCTTGAGATAACAATGCCTTCTGGGAATTCTTAGTAATGCCAACCAAAGTCTAGTCTATGTTCCTCCTGCTTGCTAAAAGGAGACTAATATATGAACACTAATTGACAAACCTATGACAATCATATTATATATCAATGGTGATGTTCTCCAAAGAACAAAGATGTGTGAGGTACAGTACTTTCAAGAAATTCAAAATCTACAAGTTCCTACTCTATATGATGTAATTCTCATATATATTTTCCTCATAATAGACCTATGAATTACCTAATTTTTAAGATAAAAATAAAGAGCCATGCTAAGGAATTTGTTAAAAATTGTTTTTAACAAAGACTTATAAAGCTAGAAAGTGAGACTAGGTCTTTCTGTCTATAAATATTTTATTACTCAATCCCACCTTCTATGTCTGTTAAGCCACAATATAAAGCTAACAAATGCATGATACAGATGAGGTGAAGTTTTATAATTAAGCTCTTTATCACTTAAAACTACTCAGAAGAAGGGCAAAGTTGGAGGGATAGAAGAGACTATCCCAGGCAGAATACCAGACCACGCGACAAAAAGTAGAGAGTGGGAAAGCAAAATGCAGGTCATTTTAGAATTCATACACGTATTCTTACCCTCTCTAGAATATGAAAATGAAAAACTTGCTGAGTAGAAAATTCCATCTCACAACTTTAGTAAATGTAGGCTTGCTATACAAGTCATTCCTCTCCATGTATTGACGATTAAGAGAACATTTCCACATCATTCTCCCAGAATGAAGTTTGCAGCACCCGTGGATGTACTAAGACAGTTTTCCCTGTTCTCCTTAGGACAATAATAGACCGTGGTAAATCACCCTAAAATTGTCAAAGCTAAAGCATATTTCAAATTTGGTTTATAAGCTGGAGAATATGAACAGTCGATAGCACTTCTTCACCTTGCAATATCTGTAGAACACAGAGAGTGAAGTCTCTGGAATCAATTTTATAGTCAAGACATTAACCTCTGTGGTCATTTGCCCAGTAGAATGAGTAAGCTGTTAAAAACACAAAATCAGCCAGTATTCACTTCGTTTTATGATCATGAGTGTGATAACAGCTTCCCCTTCAATTGCATGACTAGGGCTATTTTGCTGGTAAAATGCCAAAAAGATAGTGTATATCAAAGACAAATTTAGATATTGTCCCATTGCAGAAATTCCCTGAAATGAGGACAATAACTCATTACTTTGAGTATAGATTTTTGACTATAATTGATTTTGACTGAAAATTACAATACTGTCTGGCCCAAAGAAACTTGGGAAAATGGATGTTGTGTCTCATTAAACTCCACTGTCAGGAAGAGCGGGGTGGAGAATTCTTATCTTCCCGTCCCCCCTTGGAAATTCATAATTACTTGAGCATATTAACAAACTTTTAAAGAGGAAGAAAACAAACCTGATTAATTTGGCCTGTCCAATATTAATTATAGAAATATAAACTTTGTATCTAATCTATTAGTATCCTTTAAGACAAGCGTTACAAGTGATTAAAGTTGAGAAGTGGTTAAAGTGATTAAACTGAGGAGCTTCAGTCATTTGAGATGGGAGTACTGTGATATTACTGGTCTTCAGAGAACAAAAATGGAGATTGCAGGGAAATCCACAAATACTGAAATAGACAGGTGGTAAATATGGAAGCAAAGAAAAATGTAGGGCAATTTCGAATCCTTTGACTTTGTTTACTACTTCTATATCTACCTTTAGCAGATTAAGAGCTTCCATACATCAATAACTACATCTTCTACCTCTCACTTTAATTAGCAGACTTTTGTGTTCTTGTACTAATCTTCTAGAAATGCCCACTGAAAACCTTATAACACATTCTACCAATCAATTGTCTAATTATGTTTTCAACTCATGATTACCTTTCATTAAACTTTAAAAAAAATAGCTATAGATTCACAGGAAGTTGCAAAAATATTACAGTATATAGAGCCCTTGAGCCCTTTACCCATCCTCCCCCAATATTGACATTTTATCTAACTGAAATATAATATTAAAACCAGAAAATTGACACTGGTGCCATATTGTTAGACTACAGACCTTATTCAATTTTGCTGGTTTATACTTGCACTCATTTGTGTACACTTGCATGTGTATGGTTCCATGTAATTTATCCCACCTATAGATTTGTGTAAGTACTACCACAGTCCAGAAAAAGAATTCTTCCATTAATGATTAATTTTTTAATGCTAAAAAAATTTCAAAAGGGTAGTTGTCTCAGTCAGCTTGAGCTGCTATAACAAAATACCACAAAGTGGGTGGCTTGAACACCAGGTATTTATTTCTCACAGTTCTGGAGGCTGGGAAGTCCTAGATCAAAGTGCTGGCTGATTTGGTTCCTGATGAGGGCCCTCTTCCTGGTTAGCAGATGGCTATCTTCTTGTTATATCCTCCCAGAGCAGAAAGAGAGCTCTAGTCTCTTCCTCTTCGTACTAGGGCCCTAATCCCATCATGGGAGGCTCCACTCTAAAGACTTCATGTAAGCCTAATTACCTCCCTAATGTTCTTCCTCCAAATACCATCACATTGGGTAACCCTCTATTCACCAACATAAGAATTCTAGATGGGAATAAACATTCAGTACACAGTAGTAATAAATAAAAACATGGGCCACATATTTTGCCCTTTCCTATTTATAAAATGTCATTTAATTTAGTAAAATGTGGATTTAAAAAAGTGAAGCCTGTTTTTTTCTAGATGACAACACTAGACAGTAGCGTAGCATTTGAGATGCATGATAGGATGGGGCTGGAAGAAAGATTGAGTCAAAATATGACACCTGTATATAATAATGTTCTTTTCCCCCCAAGTCACAAGTAAAGGCAGTACCATTGGAAAAGCAAACATTTTGGATGAACCTGGAGGATATTATGCTAAGTGAAATAAGCCAGACACAGAAAGACAAATACTGCATGATAAAACTTATGTGGAATCTAAAATAGCCAAACTCACAGAGCAGAAAGTGAGTTGGCTGGGCTGGAAGGAGGTGAAAATGGGGAGATGTTGGTCAAAGGGTACAAAGTTACATTTATCCAGGATGAATAAGTTTTGGAGACCTAATATATAGCAATTTGAATATATTAATAGTTAACACTGTAGTGTGTACTTAAAATTTGCTGAAAGGGTGGACATTAAATGTTTTTACCACAAAAATAAATAAATGAATAAATAAATGAGATGGAAACTATGTGGGATGATGAATATGTTAATTAGCTTGACAATTGTGATCATTTTACAATGTGTGTATACATATATATTCACACATCAAAACATCAGGTTATACTCCTTAATATGTAGAGCTTTTATTTTTCAATTATATTTCAGTAAAGCTGGAAAAAACCTATAAATTGATAAGGTAAAGTGGTTCTTTCCATGAAATCATGTGCATAATTTCTCTTTCTCCTTTCAATAGTTTTAATATGAAAGGAAAAATTATATTCACACTGTTGCAACACATTTATAACCATGTTTTCTAATTAACATTTGTGATTTCACATACCATTGTCAGGAAAGAATGTTGAAGACTTTGCAATGGGGGTGAAATGAATTACTATGTGGCCTGTCTAGTTCACTTTTCAGGATATCTCCACTTCTCATTACTTTTGAACTATTGCATAATTTTGTAATTTGTAGAAAATTATTGATAATGCAAATGATTCTTGCCCATAGACATGACATAATTTCTGTGCAGTGCCATGCCATTGATTTGTACTCTGGGAACAGTGATCACATTGCATCTATGTCTGTGAATTCATTTCAGCATTCCTAACAACCTATATAAGTGTGTTCTGTGAATTATCCTTTGATCTAGGGGTAGCATCCTAATGGTCCCCACATTTATTGATTAAAGTATTTTATATGTGTTTATTTTTATTTATTTAAGAATTGTGATTTTACCTTTAAAAATTTATCTCAACACTATTATGTTTTATATTAACATTGTATCACATTTAAAACATTTTCTGTTCCTCTTTTCCTAGGCTACATATAAGAATTTAAACTGTGATGGGGATATTGATAGTCTACCCCCCATACTAATGTACATGCTAATATACACTCATTTGTAATGCTGGGAGGAACCTTAGAGATCACAGATTATGGGGTTCCATCTCATTTTACATAGCAGGAAGGTAACACACAAAGAAAATTAATTGATACATGTAAGATCAAAATCCAGTAACAAATAACCAAGAATATAACCTATCTCCAAACATGTATGGCTTTTACTTGCTCTATTTCCCTTTATATGGTTCCATAAAGGAAAAAAAAAAATAAGAGATTACTAAACTCCAATCTAGCTATAGTAATCCTATCTATAGCAACATATCTCTAGGTTGACAATTTTATGTGTACTTCACAGGAAAAGAAATATTTCTTTAATACCCAGAGCATCTAAAACATACACCAGAATACAAACACTAATGAAAAATGATAGAGTACACAATTTTGGTCTAGTGACTTTAATCTTACAATCTAATTTTTCTCTGTTGTTTTCTACTTACTTGTAAGGATTTACTGCATTGCAAAGAATATACCTTGAAATGAAGCATTACTGAGATTTAAAATAATTTTTAATGGATTAATCAAATGAAAGGGTTAATGGACAAAGGCTGCTTTTCTCTTTGTAAGTAGATGGTTGCTTGTCCTACCATAAGAGCTACCTTACAAGTACAAATGATCATTCTGGACAAAGACTACTGTACAAAAAGGGAATGTTCACATTTGATAATAATTGATTGTGCAGGGAGAGCTTAAGATCACTAGAGGCTCATGAAGTATTTGCACTAAAAATTTGATCATGCAGTAGCTAGCTTGATGAGTAATCCATATACACACACAGCCTGGTTGGTAACGTATGCAAAGAATTTTCAGATGAAAATAGTTTGGGTGGAGAAACAGGGTCCATAACCCAGAAGTGGCAACTATTGTGTCTCTAGCTCAAAGACTCCCTATCAGAGGTTTGGTGAGGGCTGCAGAAGGCAGCGGTTCTTAGGTGGTGTGCATTTGACAGTCAAAGTAGAGGGGAAATAGAGAGTAAATATATATGCAGTACAGCACCAGAACTAGGTTTGGAAGCCTAGAATACAACATTTAAGGAGGCAATCACTTGTACATCCCTGGGAGTGAGTGTCCCCTTAAGAATGAGATGCAGTAAACAAATTGATGGGATAAAAACAGACAGAGAGGGAACCAGAGACACAGTCCCTTTCTACATGGTTCATATGCAAACTGCAAGAGAGGTACCAGGACGTGGGAGGAAATGATCAATGGAAGTACCTGAGCACACCTCCCCAAGGTGGATCGCCCTAAAAGATAAACCCAATCCCAGTTCCTGGCACAGAGTCCATGCCCTCCTTTGTGTTTATTAACTGAATAAACGACAGAAGGATAAACGAATGAAGAGAAAAAAACAGGGATAGAAGGACACTAGGAAATCAGAAGATCTCTAAGGGGACAATAGGGGAATTTCTAGGGCAGCAGTATATAAGGCATGGTGAGGGCTGTGATTTCCTGTTGGGTAACTGGATAAAATATTTTGAACGTGAAAAACAGATAACTGACCTTTCCTTAATTCAGATTGTAATGCCTCTCAAGTCATACAATGCACCCCCGAATTCTGCCCTATGCTTGCTGACACTTTATTAGACTGCTAATTGCAACTAAGTCCCTGGTCACATAAACTTTGCTATCCAAGAATAACAGGAGCCCAAAGAATCATTCCCATATATGGGATATGAAAAGTTTTTAAATTTTTATCATTGACATTTTGCACCACAGACACAAGGCTCAGGCTTTCTCAGGCATCAGTGCTGTTTCTTTCTCTATTTCTGGATTGGTAGGGTTGGACAATCACATTTTTTATTATTATTGCTGTCCAGATTTCCCAGTTTAATAAAAAAGAAATTGTAGTTTCCTCTCCCAAACCCACACTGCATTCTTCCGAGCAACTGTGCCATCACTTACGCAGTTACCTCTTCCTGGTATTCCCTTCACGCCCATTGTTCACACCCATCCTTCACACCCAATAGGAGAAAATCTGTCTCTCTCACTAGACATGAACTAACTCTTTAAAGACAAAGGTCTTGGTCATTCCTAAACTCCCAGCATTTTTCACAGAAGAATTCTAGTACAAAGTTAAAGTTCAAAACGTATCTAGTGAGCTGAATTCAGAGCAAAGAGCTGATGTCACTTGGTGAATTACTAATAAAAGCATTATGGCTGGAATGCTTATGAATGAGCAGAATGCGATTGAGGGCAAATGCCCCTTTTCACTCTTCACTTTTTCTTAGCCAGTGATGGAAGCCAGCCCTTCATTACATTCTCTGTCACCATAATCCAGCCAAGGCATCGATTCACAGTTACCTGTTGCCCAAACTCAATAATAGCACCTAGAGAGAGGAGAGAAATGCAGAGCGCACAAACAAAATGAAAAATCACAGAGAGAGAGAGAGAGAGTAAGAAAGAGAGAGAAGGAAGGGGAAGAGAGGAAGTGAGAGAAGAAAAACAAAAGTAGTTGGAGATTACAGAGATGAGATACTGAGGGAGATACTAAGGAACGATCACTATGCAGATAATGGAGGATGCAAAGGATATTCATTTTGTCTGATCCCTGAAATCTGAATCTTCACATTATATTTTGAGAAGTTTAAATATTGGAAACATTCTAATGTATCAATTTCCGTTCCTACTCTTTGGCTACCTGTTTCAATTTTTGGCTTCCCACTTCGAAGATTCCAATAAATGGGGCAAATTCTCCAAATCATTTCAGAGCTAGATCCTCTACGACACTGGACAGCCCTTCCTTCTATCTTGGGATCGTTCTCAGTTTTAAACATTTCTCTGTGCTCATCACTCCTTGCAGGGCCTGATGTCTTGTTTGCTTGAAGCTAGAATCGTCTAGTGCCCAGGGCTTTCTCATTGACCATGCTACTGTGACCCCTTTGAGTTTGTTTTCCCAAGTGGTTCTTTAGTCCATGTTTTACTCATTCCACATTAGTCAAAGAATTAGTAGTTGGCCTTCGATGCTAATGGCCATATTTACATTCATAGATCTTTTTGTCTTACTAATAAAAATTTTAATGCCTGTTTGTACCAAAGTCAATGAGTAACTCTGCACTTGATGACACATTTTTAATTGTAAATCTTTGGGTGTGAATGACAGAAATTGTATTTTATTTTAATTAGTTTAAATGAAAAGAAGGTTTTATTGGCCCATATAATGAAAGCACACGAAGGACAAGTAAAGCTGGTTTTAGGGTCAATGGGAGTCAGAGGCTCCTGTGTCACCAAGAGCTTTTATGTCCCTTGTGTCTATCTCTCTATTTCTGTTTCTTGGGCAGGTCTCTGTGCTCAGAGGATATAGTCCCCACACCTCCACGCTTACCCTGTTGTCCCAAGTATATAAGAAAAGATAATCTTTATTCTCGGATTTAATCAGGAAAAGCTTAAAAGCAAAGTGTCAGGGAAGACAAAACAATCAACACTCATGGCACGTGATTGGAGGGGGTGATAACCTTTGATAGTTATTCTCCCGCTCGTGGAGAATTATGACTAAATACATTATGGAAAAAGTTCTAACTATATTTTCACACTGCCTTTAGCCTTTGAAACAATCACTTCCTAAAATTAAAATAAACACAGAAGGTGTTATTTCTCATGCCTGAATAGCATCCTACAAGGATTTATTTTTATTCTCACTATCACAGCTGAACATTGGATTCCTAAGATACCTAGACAGGTTGTAAGATCCAGACCATTGAAAGTAATCTCATTTTGACTCCCATTTGATTCAGAAATCACTAAAAGAGAGATTATTCATCTTCTACTTATTGAGGAACTCAGTAACTTCAAGGAAAAGCACACAGGTCATAATGATTTTATAAATTTATAACTTAGTAATATATAGTTCTTTGTAACAAGCCAAAATTTGCCTCCCTAGAACACTTTCCATATCTCACAGTTTTAACCTTTAAGTTCCTCTTTGTATCTGTCTTTGCTCTCTCTGTTTCTTTTATGCACACATACATATACACACTGAATAATCCATTTTTTATATATTTAAAGACAATCACAAGGCCTTCCAGTACCTGAGACTTCATATTTTCTTTTTCATGCCAACATATCAGATTTATTCAAATATTTTCTATACTAAAATATTTTACATATTTTTTAAAATATTTAATCACCTTGTCAATATCTTCTGAACAAACTAACTCAATATCATTTTGAAAATGTATACAAAAAACCAAATATGGTTGTTGATGTAAGGGATCTTCCTCGAAAGCACTATGAGAATGTTGACTCATGTACAGTCTCAATAGCACTTAAAAATCCAACCAGTTTTGATGGTAGAAGATATTCACTGTTGGCTCTTAGTCAGTGGCGTGCCCAGAGAATCTCTCCATACACCTGGTCTAATGACATTTCCTAGGGAAATGGATTTCCTAGGAAAGGTACTCTGAGGTCTTGGATCCCCAAAGACATCAAAAATCAAACTTTGAAAAATCATAAAAAACAATGAGCACATATCGGATGCAAGAGAAAATGAATTTATTAGGTCAAACAAAACTGAACTTCCATACATTTTGTAAGAAGAATGTATGTAATAATGAATTACTTGTTTCCAAATTACAGACATTTGACTCTATGTTTTGGCCATTCATTAATTTCACAGTCTGAAAGAGCTAGTTTGCCAGCCAGTGCTAGATGCCAGGGAAAAGATGTAGAGTTGAAGGTGAGAGGAGTTAGCTAACACTGCTGCAAAAGCCTACGATAGCAGCTCTAAGTAGAGACTAAGACATTTTGCTTCAAAGGTCTTGAAATTCAGCAAGTTGACCTACAGAAGTTTGATCTATAAGTTGGTCTGTAACAAGAAGACTGGCAGCTCCTAGAAGCCAAGTAGGTTGGGCGGCTGAATCCATACCCAAAGCCACAGCCTCGATAACTGAGGGGTCTGAAGCCACTGGATCCACAGCCCACGGAGTAGCAGCTCCTTGATCCATAGCCCAGGGAGCGGCAGCTGCTGGACCCAAAGCCCAGAGATGGAGAATAAGTTGCCTGGCAGGGACTGCAGATCAAGGAGGTCCTTGGGCGGTAGCAGGACGTCTGGCAGGGACTGGACACCACATAGGATGTCTGGAAGCTGGTGGGCTCATGGCAGTTCTCCTGAAAGTCACTGCAGAGAGAGGAGCCCAGCTGGCAGGTGCTGGGAGAGCAGAGGTCAGGGCTGTAGACCAGGTTGCTGGGGAAGGAAGAGCCACAGGAGGAGCTTGGGTAGCGCAGGTAGCCCCCAAAGGAGCAGGAGGAGAAGTTTCCAGAGCAGCAGTTGTAGGGCATGCTGACGGGAGATGTGAGTTCAGCTGAGTTATGCTGAGCAGATTCTCTGAATTTTAATGTCACGGTCTGGACTCCATGTAATATATACTCTTAGAACTGGGTGTGTCCTCCGGTCCAGATGCTCCCTCCACCTTGTTCATCTTTTATATAAAAATGCCTGTCTACATTATTGCTTAAGTTTAATTTATCATATCTTCATATACTTAATTGTGTTCTAGTCACTCTGGGTACACTTAGGAGGAAGCCACTCAGTTTCTTTCCCTGGAATTAGCTGTGTTTTGACCTTCAGTGTTATAGGCTATCACATTTCTCAACATCCTCCCTGTTATTATCTATGTATATGGTGTGTTCTTGTCCTACCAAACGAAATTACATAAACTCTTTCTGCACTTCCATTAAGTTAGCAGGAGCATCTGTGGTTACTATTCAAAATAGTTTGTCATTTTTTTAATAAGCACATTGTAATGGATTTCTTCAAACACAAACTATCTTCAGTGGCTTCAACAATCTGTCAGCTAAGCCTTTTACTCCTATCTTGAGCTCAGGATCAGAATTAAGGAGTGCAACATTGTCACTGGTGTTCGTAACAATGGACATCCTTAGAGAGGCTTTCTTAGACCATGATCATTTAGGAAATAATAAACACACCCTTTTAGTGAGACTCCAAATAGAAGGTTTTTTGCATTTATTTTCTGATGGTGACGATTCTGTGTTGCAGAAGACATTATTCTATGCTTATGCTCTAAATCAACTCACAGGGCTTTTAAAATTGTTTTAGTTTTTTAAAATTGTTTCTTGATGAAAGAACAGATTGTTAGCTGCAATTATTAATATATACTTAAAATAACATGTCAGAAATTATTAACATTTTTTGAACCTGATAACTTGAAATATTATAGCTGCATGGGTCTTTAAATATCCCCTTGTCAATCCACACGTGGAAAAATTATGTCTTAGAGAAGTTCAATAACTTCACTCTAATTTCTCAGTAATATAAAAGTGAAATTGAGGCACAAACCACAGTTTCTTTATGCAGAGTCAAGTTTCAAGTACTTTGCAAATAGAAAAGCAATTTTGACTTTAACTTGTCTCAGAAAAGAATCTATTAAGCTTATTTATACTAAAATATAAAAGCCTAATAAAGCTTTGTTTACCTCTCCTAAAGATATTTGCATTGAATAGTATTTAACAGGGGAATTCCACGCATTACTGATCTTTATACATTTAAAGTATATTTTAGGCCAGGTGCGGTGGCTCACGCCTGTAATCCTAGCACTCTGGGAGGCTGAGGCAGGTGGATTGTTTGAGCTCAGGAGTTCGAGACCAGCCTGAGCAAGAGCGAGACCCTGACTCCACTAAAAATAGAAAGAAATTATATGGACAGCTAAAAACATATACAGGAAAAAATTTAGCTGGGCATGGTGGCGCATGCCTGTAGTCCCGGCTACTCGGGAGGCTGAGGCAGTAGACTCGCTTAAGCCCAGGAGTTTGAGGTTGCTGTGAGCTAGGCTGATGCCACGGCACTCACTCTAGCCTGGGCAACAAAGCGAGACTCTGTCTCAAAAAAAAATAAATAAAAAAATAAAAATAAAAATAAAATAAAATAAAGTACATTTTATTAAATAGTTTCTAGCTCAAGAAAGAGAAAACAATCTGGATAATCTATGCTTAGATTAATAGGAGGGAAAAAAAGCCTTCCTATCTGGTTTGTGCCCATTCTTCTTATTTTGAATCTGACATTTTATTTGGTTTAACTAAGGGAAATGGCATTCACAATTGTCATTGAAAAGAGACCCCCTTAACTACCTGAAAATTAGCTTGCTTTATTCCAAAGCACGCTGCTTCAGAGCACTTAGTTACTTTGTTTTATGATTATCTCTCCCATGCAGAATCCAAAGTGCTGCATGCATCACATGAAGTGCCCTTGTGCAATACTTAAACCATCACTCTGATTCACTGAAGTAAAATAAGCTATGCTTTATGAATGGACACCTATTAAATTTACTGGAAAAAAAAGATGTGCCACCCCTTCATACATGGGATTCCTGATAATGCCAGCTTTTAATTCCTTTAGAATGGTAAATATTTATCTCTTCCTGCTAAATGTTGATTCTACTCAAAGAAAAAAAAAAAAAAAAAAAAACAACTTTCTAACATCCAGAAGTTCCTTCTTTTCTAGGCTAACTCCCTATGTCTGGGAATAAACACTAAAGTAACTTGGGAATACGTCGATTCCAATTAACATTCCCTCCGCCCATTCCTAATTAGGTTAACACTTTTCATTAGAGTTATGTGTACTTTGTACAAATGCTAATGAACAACTCATAAAGGCTAATAAATGTGTCCCTCTGAAAGGAAGAAAAAGCAAAACAAAACTAGAGTAGCTTTAATAGTTCAGAAGTGGATTGCTGGAGCTAATAAAATACTCTATGGGTTCCATATACACAGGCAAAGTGTTTAAGAAAAAAATTTCCCTATCTGGGTATGTCAGAGAAAAAATGCAATACTGAAAACATTTGTTTTCTTTTTTCTTTTTTTGAGAAGTTGAGAAATACTAACACTACAGAGAATGAAACTGACATGAGGGTACACAGTTGCTACAAACACCTTATGATCTGAATTATTTGAAAAGGGATTGTTTTTCCAGGTCACCGTAGTAATGCAGCTCAGACTTCAAGCTGACAATCTTCTATTGCCATATTTCTAGATATTGTTGAACATCTTTCAAATTAGGCAAATATGAGTCAGGGGTATAAATAGTAGAAATCCATATGTTTCACCCTATACCTTTTATCCTTCCTGTTCACTTTCCTATTTTATCTTTAAAACTGCCTTCTCTAGACTTATTAGAGCCTTTTATTTCCTGGCCTATAAAGGTTCTTCCTCATAACAGTCATTCTTCACTAGATTTTACTTTCAAAATTCTCTTACCCAGAAGGGATTTATCTGTTAAATTTTAATGCAAAGTATGGACTGAAGAACCCAGTGTTGGATATATGACTTGATGGGGAGCTCATGCTCATGGCTTCTTCCCCACACACCCGTGCAAACCTCCTCTGGGCTGCTGCTGTCTTGGAGGCTGTCCCACCACATCTTTGAGATTCCTCCAGGCACTGACTTGTCTTACCTCACTGTAGCATTTCCTGCTTCAAATTGACTCTTTTTGTGTCTTCAGACCTGCATCATCCATAACTTGTAACATAAAAAAGACCAGTGTAGCTAATTTCTAAACAGCTGCTTACAGATCTCTCTGCTCTTTTTACCCCTTGTAAGATCTTACACTTGTATTTCCCCAAGTCAATGTGAAAAACTGGAAAACATAAAGAAAATTATATAGAGTAATAAAGGAAACTTTACAGTAGTTTAATGGAATGCCTAAATTTGCAATTCTTACCATTTTGTCAGATTTGTGTTCATCTCTGTCTTTTTTATTTTTCGTTTTTATGCATACATAGCAGTTGTACATATTTATGGGGTACATGTGATATTTGAATACAAGCATACAATGTGTAATGATCAAATCTTGATAGCTGGGATATCCATCACCTCAAACATTTATATCATTTCTTTGTGTTGGAAACATTCCAAATCTACTCTTCTAGTTATCTTGAAATATGGGATAAATTATTGGTAATCATAGTCACCCTATTATGCTACCAACCACCAGATCTTATTCCTTCTATCTAACTGTACTGCTGTACCCATTAACCAACCAATCTCTGTCCCCACTTCTCCACCACCCTTACCAGCCTCTAGTAGCCACCATTTTGTTCACTGCATGACAGAAACAAGCCCCCGTGGGCCAACCTCTCCGTCTGATTCTCCCTCCCATCTTCCCGGTAATATCACAATAATGCATTCATTTTTGAGTAGCCTTCCAGGAAATTCTATTTACATATATTTATAGATTTATACAGTTTACTGTTTTGTCATTATTGTTTCAAGTTACAATAAAGCTACCTTATTGGACATACATTTGTAGCTTTCTTTTGACATTCAAATTATTCAAATAAAAATATTTAAAATATATCTATATTGATATAATATTTACATATTTGTGTATTTATTTATCACCACTAAATATTGCTTTTAAGTGCCAGGCACTGTTCCTAGCAGTTTATTACAAATATTAGCTCATTTAATCCTCATGATAACCCTCCATGGTACACACTGCTTTTATTCTTATGTTACAGATGAAGAAGCTGAGACACAAATAAGTTGAGGTACTGCTCAAAGTAACCCATGCAATTAGTAGCAAAGATTGGATTTGGACCCAGACACTGACATGACAGACTTTGTGCAAATACCCACTTTGCTATGACATAAAGATCTAGTTTCTTCCTTGTTACTACTTTATAGAATTGTACCATATAAAAATACTCTATTTTATTTATCTCACTACTATTTTTATTTTTTAGTATCACAAACCATGTGGGAAGGAATATCTCTAGGGCTTCTGGCAAGTATATATATATATAGATGAAATTCCTGGGCATATGTGATTTCAATTTTAGCATGGCAATTAGGATCGTGGCTCTTGGATTTAGGATGGCTCCGTTTGAATCCTGACTCCATCACTTAATAGCTGTATAATGTGGACCTATATGAATTTCTTCTTTTTTGTTATCTTTTATACATTATTCCATAGAGTCATTTGTTATTTTAAATTTATTTTTAGAGTGAATTTTTCTCTCTCCTTTAGTGGTGTCAGCTCAAATCTTTTGACTGTTTTCTATTTGAGTTGTGTTTTTATAACTGAGTTTGAAGAGACCACTATACACCCATGATTGGAGTCCTCTATCAAAATATGTGTTTTTTAAACATATTCTTCTAGCTTGTGGCTTATAATTTCATTTTCTTATCGAAGTCTTTGAAGAACAGATGTTTTTAATTTTGATGAGGTCTATTTTAGCCAAAAATCTGTTAGCAGACAGTTCAGATAGTTTAATATTTTTTTTAATTTTCCTTTTTTTTGTGTGTATATGGATGTGTCCAAGAATACCAAGACAATTTGTTGAAAAGACTGCCCTTTCCCATTGAATTATCATGACACATTTGTCAAAAGCCTACTGATCATACTTGTATGTATTTCTGGAGTCACGCTTCTGTTCCATTGATGTATGTGTCTATACTTAGGCCAAAACACACAATATCTTAATTATTATAGTTTTGTAGGAAGCCTTGAAATCAGATTGTGAATTCTCAAACTTTGTACTTTACTTTCAAAATTGTTTGCCAATTCTAGTTCCTTATGCAGTTTCATATGTTAATACATTTTAGAATGAATTTGCCAATTTCTACAAGAAAAAAAAGCCCTGATAAGATTTTGATTGGGATTATGTCAAATCTATGGGCAATTTGGGGAGAATTGGCATCTTAACAGTACTGAGTCTTCTGTTCTATGAGTATGATATATGTTTCTGTTTACTTAAACATTCTTTAATGCCTGTCAGCAATATGTTGTAGTTTTCACTATACAAATTCTGCAATGCTGCATATGTTTTTTAGACTTATAGCTAAGTATTTTATAGTTTTGGTGCTATTTTAAACATATTTTTTTTAAATTGAAATTTCTATCTGTTTATCACTTTTACATAGAATTCTATTTTTTATATCTCATGTCCTGCAATTTTCCTAATTCATTAGTCCTACCAAATACCTGTAAATTATTTCATATATTTTATATATGCCATTATGTCATCTGCAAATAAAGACAATATTCCTTCTTCCTTTAAAATATGTATGACTTTTTTCTTTCAATGTTATTATACTGGGTAGAACCTCCAGTACAATGTTGAATGGAAGTGGTCAAACAGACATCCTTTCTGTGTCCCTGATGTTAGGGGGAAGGAGGATTTAGTCTTTCATCATTCAGTATGTTGCCAGCTGGAGGTTTTTGTAGTTGCCTATTACCAGGCAGAGGAAAGCCTCTTCCAAACTTTATTGAGAGCTCTTGTCATGAGGGCACAGCCTGCTCCTAGAATCCTGGATTTGAGCCTCATTCCAGACAGCATATGACAAGGACGAGTAGCCCTATTCTAGCCAGTTAAAGCTGGACAAAGTTTTTAAAAGCAAGGTAGCCAGTTCCTTGGATGGTGTCCAGGGGTGTTGCCTTGGGAAGGAATTGAGTCCTCTGTACCTCATCATAACAGTGAGGTTCTGTCTAAATTTATTTACCAAAAAGTGCAGATTGATTTCCTATAATTTTGAAATGTTTATTATCATAGTTTCAAGAACTCTTGACATTGAAACATGAGACTATAAATCTTTGTTATAGAAAACCACATTTGTTAAGATGTATTTGTTAGCTTAAAGTTGTCCATTATGTTTGCCATAGGTTGTGAGTTTTAATTCACTTTACTTGTAAGTATTAACATCTTAACTATGTTGTCACTGAACTAATGATAATTAACTCATTCTAGTAGTGCAAAAGCCCTGGAGAATTCTTTGGAACTAGAAAAGTACCTAAAAGCATTCCTTGTTCTTTAAAAAAAACTTCATGTACAATAGATTCAAGGATATAATGTTTAAATTTGGAACACAATGAGGAATCTTAACTTTTCTATCTTATTAAATAGTAATAGTAGATAATATTTAACAGGTATTTAATATGCATTTAAAGCATTTAGCCAAGCATTGAGCAAAGCATTATACACGGCACATAAGTTATCCTGTTTAACTCACAGTAGTTTTGCAATAATTATTTTAGCCTTCCCACAGGTGAGCTATAACATCATAGACTGTGTAGTATCCTTTGCATGTAATGCCTTGGTAACATGAAAGATAGATGAGGATGGTTGGGAGGGTGGAGAGTGAATGATTGGAGGCAGGGTAAAGAATGAAGAAATATTGGGAGAACAAAGTGGGAAATATTGGCTTAAATACAGGTTAAAGCCTTCTTAGAACCTGTTTTGGTTCCATTTATTCAATTCTGTTTAAAATAGTTTCATTAGATTGTTGTCTAGGCATAATTAACCCAAACCAGAAAAATCAATATCTAAGATCTACTATAGCTTCATGCCACCACCCTAGACTTCGATGATACCAAAAATGTTCTATGTTCCTTAGAAGCAAAAAAAAAAACCCTCTTTTATCCTAATTCCTTAACATTTTACAAATTCTTAGATTTTCCCTGAGAATCTCTTTCAATTCAACTGAACTCCAAAGATCTAAACTTGAAAATCCACCTCAAAAAATGCTTCCTTTCAGAAGCTTTTCCTAGATTTTCTCTGACAAAATCCCATCAGTTCAAATATGTTCATCAATTTCATCACACTTTTCTGAAAGTCAACCTTGAAAATTACTTCATTTTACTTTCTAGTTTGCATGCCAAAGGGAGGTAGATATGATCACACAAAAGCATAAAAAGACAAGTTCAAGTTCAGGAATACTGACAATCAAAAATAAGCTCATAGAGGAGAAAGCATAGTGTTGGCACAACACTAAGAAGTTGTGCAAGTGTAGTCCAAGAAGGCCTCCCAGGTAAAGAGAGATTTCTTGAATAAAAAAAGATCAAAACAAACAAATTTGGAGCAACATAGCAGCTAGATAGGAGGGTGAGAAAGTAGCAGAACCAGCAAATATTTAAAAACCCTACCAGAAACCACAGTGAGATACCACCTTACCCCCATCAGGATGGCCATGATTAAAAAGTAAAAAAAAACAACACATGTTGAGGATGTGGTGGAAAGAGAACACTTAAATACTGTTGGTGGGAATGTAAACATGTAACTAGTACAACCGCTATGGCAAGCAGTATGGGGATTCCTCAAAGAATTAAAAATGAACCTGCCATTTGATCCAGCAATCTCACTACTGTGTATCTACCCAAAGGAAAAGAGGTCGTCATATCAAAAAGACACCTGCACCTGAATGTTTCTTATAGTACAATTCAGAATTGCAAAGATACAGAACCAACCTAACTGCCCATCAACTGAGGAGTGGATAAATAAAATGTGGTGTGTATACACCATGGAGTACTACTCAATCATAAAAAAGAATGAAATAATGGCTTTTGCAGCAACTTGGATGGAACTGGAGACCGTTATCCTAAGTGAAGTATTTTAGGAATGGAAAACCAGATACCACGTGTTTTCACTTATAAGTAGGAGCTAAATGTGGGATATATATGGTCATAGAGAAGTGTAATGGACATTGGAAACTATTAATAAGAAGAGGGGAGGGTGGGAAGGAGTGAGGGATAAAAATCTACCTAACAGGTACAATGTATGCTATTCTGGTGACAGGTACACTGACAGTGCTGACTTCAGCGTTATACAATTCATCCATGTAAAAAAGAACACTTATACCCCCTAAATTTTTGAAATAAAAAAAATAAATAAAAACCTACCAAGAATTTTACACACACAATCTTATTTAATTCTCCTAAGAAATATATGCCATAAATTATCATTCACATTTTCCAGTTGTTAAAACAGAAGCAAACAAAATTTAATAACTTATGAAAGGTCACCTCTCATAAGCGAAAGAATTATGATTCACGCTTAGGTTTGTTTTACTGAAAATTTCACTGATTTCATACATTCACTCATTTATTCTATTCATTTCATTTGCTCTCCTGAGTAGTGTACACAGAATAGGTATTACTCATTCTGAACAGGTGTGTTGATACATAGCTAGATGCATAAATGAATGAGCAAATTAATGAAGTCTGTGGGCTCACTGTGGTCTGATTTATTGGAATCAAATCTATCTCAAATACTCCAAAATTCCAATTATTTTAGGAGCCTGAAATATATCTCCAGATAATAAGAAGTATATTCTTACCTTAGGTTGAATTTGGATTCTGCTTATTTGAGATAACACTTAGGTCTCAAGTGGAACGGCTGGAAATGAAGAAAGATCTTTTCTCAACACATTTCTTACATTGTATTCTTAGCTTTATCTCACAAGGGATGTGTAGAAGCTAATCAGTGTTCAGGGTTTTTAAAAGATATTTTCCTTGGGACTCCAAGTTTGGACAGAGACCAAGAGACGAAGAAAAGATAAATAGGAGAGCTAATTAAGAATCTAACTAGAGTAGTGATTTTACTACCTGAGGCACCTGGCTTGAATCGTCTCCAGAAACTCTATACCTCACAGTGATGCTCCTTAGCAGGACCAATGCATTTTCATGCCAAAGGCAACTGACTAAAGACACACAAAACACATTGAAATAAAGAAGTAGAAACAAGAACCTGATTTCTATGATAGGCAAATTATTTTAAATAAGCTGGCATTTTTTTATTTTGGGAGGACACACTGGAAAGAGATGATCTAGAAAATATGGAGCATAAAATGTGTTCTAAGAAAGGGAGAGAAAAAGAGAGAGGAGAGAGGAAGGAGAGGAGAGAGTAGGGAGAAAAAGTGAGGGAGGCAAGAGAGAGAGATTGAGAGAGAAAGAAAGAATTTCAGAAGTAACAACTTTCAGATTTCTAGTTGTAACATAGGTTACTGGCAAATTAAAAAGCTTCATTTAGGTGCTTGAAAATGGCTTTTGAAAGCCTCATTTATTGGAAATTGATAGACAGCTCCTGAATTAGATCTAGAATCTCCTCAGTAATAAAGTTCGGAGAAAAAGTCTTGAGATCCTAGAAATGCAACATGCTGATCTTTAGACCTGTGATCACAGATTGGTTGGGAATGAGGGACTGACTTCTCCGGGAGGAGGAATAGGAGTATAACTGAAGCCCAGTCCATCACAGATCCACATCTCAGAGACTGCAAACCACATAATCCACAGCCTCATGCTCAAAGGACAGGCTCATGAACAAAAGTATCCGTAAGTGGGCTCAGGGTGGCTGGCTGTTCTTTAGTGGCCAGCAGAAACTAGGTAGACACCATGCAAAGGGAGTCACTTGGCCACTCAATTCCTGGCATGGGAGGAGTTCCCTTTGACGATGGAAGATATATTAGTCTGCTTGGGCTGCCATAACAAAGTACCACACACTGGAAGACTTGAACAACAGAAATCTATTGTCTCACAGTTCAAGAGGCTGGAAATCTGAGATCAAGGTGTTGGCAAGGTTGGTCCTTCTGAAGGCTATGAAGGAAGGATCTGCTCTAGGCCTCTTTCTTTGGCCTGTAGATGGCCATCTTCTCCCTGTGTCTCCTCACATCACCCTCCCTCTGTGTGTGTCTGTCTCTACATCCATACGTCCCGTTTTTATAAGGACAATAGTCACACTGAATTAAGGCTCACCCTAATGACCAAACTTCAACTTGATTACCTCTGTAAAGACTCTATCTCCAAATAAGGTTATGTTCTGAGGTACTGAAGGTTAGGGCTTCAACATATGAATTTTGGTGGGAACAAAATATCAACATATATAGCAGGAGACAAACAGTCACTAAAAGTAAAAAAAGAGGTACTTTATGATTTTAATTAGATATTATTTCCCAATTTCAGTTTTCCTGGGGTTTAATGAGAAACTGTAATGAATTTTCTTCTAAAGAACTTTATATATAGTTACCATTGATATATGAAGAAAGCATCCTAGCATTCAGAGTCCTTTGGGGTGTCACTAATCAGTTATCTAATTAAAATGAAATTGATTTTCCCCTGCAGACACGGCTGAATATGTTTTATTCATTTACTTAAGAGACACAGATCATTCCTTTCTCATTTGAAGGATGAGGTGGCTATCTTCATGGCCAATAATCCAGTAATCACCAAGCAACATAACAGGCCCCCTGCCACCTCCCATTTCCTGATGACAAGATGCCATGCGTTTTTTGTCTGCTTCCTAAGGAATCAGGCAGCAAAATCTCAAAGTTCATGAAGTGATAATCACAGACTTTTGGTTGTCAACAAGTAAAAATAATAAAGTCAATACAAAAAAAAAATCCTGTATTCATCTTTTTAAATAAACATTACTGAAAGTCCATTGCAAGTCAGTAACTGAGGAATAGACATCATCCTCATCTTCTAGGTCCTTTCAGTCTGGTAAATTAAGATGAGCTATTGTACAAATCTAGAGTTTCCTAAAGCACAGTAGGAACAACTGAGTAAGAGCCCTGGAAGCCAGATATGTACAGCTGTGAACAAAGTCTCATTGGCACCGTGGCTGCATATCATCTTGGAATTGTTTGCCTTTTAAAAATATTCTATTAAAAAGTCATTATAATGCTGAGATTTTAAAATTTAAAATAGAACCTGGAAGCTTTTCAATGATTTTTAATCTAAAATTAAATAGAGAACCAATAAAACCAATTAAATGTAGAGCATTTTAAGAGAAATGAATAAAAATGCTCAACTACTTTGGCAAATAAATGTACAAGAGAGTCAACTTTATTCAACCAGTGAAATAAACAGAAAAGCAATGTTATTCAATCTATGGAGCAAATAGAAATATTTCCTCCATTTGAAATTATTCCCAGTCTAGAAAGCTAAACCAAGAAGAAAGTTTCTTAAAATGAGCATAAGGAAAGGAAAAAAATAGAGAATGGAAAGGAAAAAAATAATGGAAAGGGACGGAATAAAACTTGGATGGAAATGAAAAATACAGGGAAATTAGAGAAGAATAAAAGAAAGTGACACACAGCATATAAACATACGTTAAGTCATTATGGGAGGTCATTGATTATTGATTTTTAAAATCCTGAATGGTTCCATAAAGGTTTAAAACAATGCTTTCTATATAGGATTGCATATGCTATGGTCTTATTTTTAAACAAGTACATTGTTTGAAATCTTAAATTTCTCATTTAATTCTGAATGTTTTGCTCTTGTGCCAAAGAATGGCTTAGAACACAAAATGTACTTTAAAATATTTACAGCAGTGGTTCTTCAAATTTGATACCTCAGAATCACCTGGGAAGTGTTTGCTTTTTTTGTTTGAGCAAAGGTTTGCAAATATTCCTAACTAATTTCCTGGCAGTACTCTGGTTATATTTATGTATTTGTAGTACCCCCTGTAATTCTCACAATAACACAATGAGGGAGGCATTATCATCCCATATCACAGATGAGAAAAGTGAGGCATGAACATTTCAAGCCAGTGGCACAAGATCCCAGCTGGAAAGGGCATCAGGGTTTGCTCCCCGGAATTCTGACAGCAGAATTCTATGTTATGTCGCCCCACAATTGCAATGGCAGATCTCTTCCCCTACTTGTCACTGGGTGGGTGGGATTCTGACACCTACATTTTAAACAACGTTTCTTAAACTTCCAAGGGATAAGATCACGAGTGATCGAAGGTACTCCATTTCACAACACCCTGTAATTACTTTATTTGTCCATTGTTCTAAATTCCAAGTCTTTAAAAATAAATCTAAACCTGGGTGAGTGAAAAGTCAGTATCAAGAAAGATAATGAGAAAGGAAGAAGAAACTCTGTTTATAACAGGTCCCCAGGAATAAACAGGCTCAACTATGTTCTTAAAGCCCTTTAACCCCAATCATGAAAACCTTAATCTACTTTGAATGGGACAGAATTTACAAAGGAATTACTGTCTGGGCACCAGAGATGGATGATGCCACAAGCAAAGCTCAGCATCATAGGATTTGAGCACTGAAATGGGAAAATGAACAAACTGGGGTAAGCAGTTAACCACACTAGTAATGGAGAAAACCAAAACAAAACTTTACACTAGAGGTTTTCTGGATGTTGGAGCTCCCTCCACTTGCCCCCGACAGACACTAGGACACCATTGCCTCTGCCGTGTCTGTGCTTATGATCATCCACCCACCACAGGGCGCAGCCAACTGGGGCAGCACTAAATAAGATCCACTCCAGAGAAAATCAGGCTCTATTCCTATCTAGGACTCTTGACCTAATCTTGTTTTGCTGTTTTGCCTTCTCATAGGGTGTGCAAACCTACGAAACAAAGAAATCTCAACTATCCTCTACTTCTAACGTCCTGAAAATACAGAAGCACCTTACAATACCCTGCTCCTCTTTACTTTTTTTTCCTACTCTCCCATCCAAGCCTTCGATGCACATGATGTTTTTTTCCCTCCCCTGGAAATGAGGGGAACTCGTGAACAGAAAGCTCCCCTAATCCTATGTCACTTTCCAGAGGTTAGATGAATAAATTGCCGAGTAAATATGGAGTTGCATTCTGTATGCTATTGGTCATTTCTTCAGCCTCCAGCAAAGACTTTGAAAACAAGGAAATGAGGCAGGGAATGGGAACACCCAGAATCAGGTTGAGGCCTGACTTTCTTAAAGTGGCAGGGAAGGAAATGTGCTCACACACATCTTCTAGAGTGTTCTCTTTTCCCCTTATCTCACCACTTTCCACCAGGCCAGGACTTGATCCCAGCTAGATAAACACAAGCCTATGGGTCTTATCTGACACATTGTTGAAGCTTCTTACTCTTGAGTGAAAAGGCTTTCAAATCTGTTAACATATATAGCCAACTTTTACTCAGCTGCCCAATCAAGGAACGAACAAGGAAAAAGTAGTTAACATTTACATAACCTTCTCACATGCTTGATTTCATTAAAGATATCTGCATGTCTAACTTCCCTTTCCATTCTATGAACATCTATCTATGGAGTGCCTACTATATGCCAGGGGCTGTCTCTGTGCCACATATATATTTAACATGCCATTCATCTGACTGCTAACTGAAAGCCCTTTTTATCCTGCCTCCCAATTTCAGTTGTCACAGCCTGTCAAAATTGCTATTCTCTCTGGTATTTATGGTCAAAGGAGTCATTACTAGTTATCATGAGGCCATCTGTACAGTGTCACTGGGTAGTGACACAAAGCCTCTGTTCAAACTCTAAGATGATCCATCTTGCAGGATGGATATTAATGCCACCAAATCCATCTTCAATATTCCCAAACAAGAACATTTGTAATAGCTATTATATTTGTGCAATAGCATGAAGAGAGGGTACAGCATATTTTTATCAAGGACTGCCCATTACGGTAGAATTACGATAGTATAACAAGCAGAAAATAGATTACCTTTTCTATTTTTAATGTTGTACTTTATATACTTGGACAGACAAGTCCTGTCCAGAGCTGGTTACAGTGGTCAGGCATGTAGTATAATTTCACAGGGCTATGAGGATCTCCTGCGGGCTTGTGGCTAGATGTTAACCCTTTAATTTAAGGGAGTGATTTCCAACAATGATGGCATATTGTAATTGTGTGGAGCAGCCTTAGGAGGAATTCAAACATCTGGTTTCTTCATTGTTTTTTTTTTTTTTTTTTGCTGGGGGGGGGCAGTTATTCATATGTCCTAAAATGACCCAAGGTTAATGCTGTTGCATACTCAGAGTTAGACACTACTGGTTCAAGCCTTCGCCCAGCATATAAAAACCAACCCAAATTCTGCTGCCTTATAAAATATTTGAAGTCAGACGAGATAATTTCAAATCAGCACATGATGTAAGCAGATCCTAACTATAAGTGAGGTGATTCAATTGACCTGTGATATTTTTCATGATCGATATATTACATCCATCATCACAGACACTTTGTATTTTTCTATTAAACATGGAAGAATATCCTTCATGTATGTAGGGAAGTAGTTTGTTTTCATAAATTTTCTTAAAACTCAAGGCTTATTAATTCATCTCACATTCTCCCACTTATGATAGAGATATCAACTAACATAAAAAAATGATAGTACAGGCTTGAGGACTAATCACAACTGAAATTTGGCTTTAGAGCTGGGAGAATAGAGGAATGGTTAGAGTTATGGGGAATTATAAAGAACACACCCCATGTATAGATAAATGTTGATAGAATGAGAAGGGAAGTTAGACATGCAGATATCTTATACACAGCTCCAGCCAGCTGGCGGTGAGAAAACCCAGCGTCACTAGATTTTCAGAATTTCTTTCTTTTTTTTTTTTTTTTTGAGACAGAGTCTCGCTCTGTTGCCCTGGCTAGAGTGAGTGCCGTGGCGTCAGCCTAGCTCACAGCAACCTCAAACTCCTGGGCTTAAGCGATCCTCCTGCCTCAGCCTCCCGAGTAGCTGGGACTACAGGCATGTGCCACCATGCCCGGCTAATTTTTTCTATATATATATTTTAGCTGTCCATATAATTTCTTTCTATTTTTAGTAGAGATGGGGTCTCGCTCTTGCTCAGGCTGGTCTCGAACTCCTGAGCTCAAACGATCCGCCCACCTCGGCCTCCCAGAGTGCTAGGATTACAGGCGTGAGCCACCGCGCCCGGCCTAGAATTTATTTCTAAGAAATTAAAACTCCATATTTTATGCTGAATTATTTTTATTTTTAAATATTGCAACTAATTTAGAGTTTATGAAAAAGCCCACAGGGGCCTATATTTGTGAGATGAACAAAGCTTTGTGGGCAGGATTTGGTAGAGGCCCTGAGAGTTCGTGGTCTATTATCTCAACTGGTATCACTCACCACCACATTGCTGTGAGGAGGGTTGGATATGCAGGGGGGAGAGAAGGGCACCATTGCATGCCTAGAAGGCAGACAGATGGTTGTGCCATGATAGACAAATTTGCTGACTTTGTTATTTTTATTAACACTGGTCCTACTTCAAGTTAATAAAAATTTATCCTTGGTTGTGATAAGATGGCTATTTTTAAAAAGTTCCTTTTGAAACAGGGATTTGAGAAAGGAATGGTCCTCACAACATTGCATGGGCAATGTTGGGCCAGGACTTTTACCCCAGAGGCCAAGAGTCCACAGGAAGAAATTTGGAAATTTAGATGATCAAAGGATAAACTTGTTAAAAGTAGCTGTTTGATGTGGGTGAAGATATTTCATCATTTCTTTGACTTTATACAAGTTCTATATAGTGAGTTTTTTTAAAAATTTCAATTAAGTATACTTTTAAATTAAGAAAAAATTAATAATTTTAGTACCTGTTATATAATTGTGTTACATTTTTACTAAATAGATTTGCAATTCGGTCACATGGTATTATACTTCTTGAGCCCTGATATCACGTATGTGCTATGTGTTACATCAGTGCATTTATCTTGAATTGTCAGGAAACACATGGCTATATTCAAAGAACACAGTAAATCTATCAGACATTTTCTTATTTTGTTTTGTGTTTTGATTTAGGATTAAATAGGGGTGAAGACAACAAAAGCAACAACAAAAACACATGTAACAATGTAATTGCTGGAAGTAAGGTTGGAGCTCTGGGGAGAGACATCGCCATGATGGGTGTCCAGAGGAAGACCTGGGCACTCCACGAAGGTCCCTGATAGTGCAGAGAGACCGTCATGAGTACGTGTTCAGAAGTCTTGGGCAGGGCATCTCAGGTAGAGGCAGAGACAGACACAACCTAATAAAGCTTAAGCCTGACTGCCCTTCTCTCGCTTGACATTTTTCAAAGCTCCATTGGCTCTCCTTCAAGGAGACTGGGAGAAATCTGTGGCTCAGGCTCTGCTGCTGTAGCCTAGGAGTCACTGGAGGTTGTCCTCAGGCTTTGGGTGTATCCAGAGGGCTGCCTGCCCTACTTTTACACACATCTGGCCGCCAGCATCAACCTTATAAACCTTAGGGAGCTTTGACTTCAAGAAGAAGGTTTAGAACAAAGACACTACTCTGCTACGTGCTAGGAGGCCTCTAGAACCAGGGTACAAAGCTATTTGCAGCTGACCCTCATACACAAAACCCTCAATATCAGCAGACTGGGGTGTGATGGGGAGCCAGAGACACCTGGCTGAGATGAGCATAATCTCAGGCTTGAAGCACTGACTGAACAGAAATGACAGAGGATGTCACAGGTGTGGCATTACTCATAACAAATGGCCATGTTGAAAGAAGCTTTTCTGTGTCATTAAAAAATAATTCAAGTATTTTTGATACATAATTTTTAGAGGAAAACTGGATTATGTTTCTATTCTTTCTGTAGAAAGTCATGTTGACAAAATCATTGTCATATGTAGAGGTGATCAAAGACTATGCAGCCAAAAAATGTATAGAAATGGTTATAGATGATGATTATGATAATATCATATTATTCCCTTGATTTTATGGTATTTGTGGTTTTTTTCAACTTTGAAAGTTTTTGTTATTATTTTTATTCTAAATTAACATTCATGTTTATATCTATTATTATATTCATCATGTTGTTTTATTTTTCTTAAAGAAGATCTCCAAAATTATACTTTTCAACACCCACAAAATATGAATCTACATCTGGTAAGAAAGCTTGGATAGAATCATGTACCACAAGTAGGAGAAAAAAATACAAGCTGGCATGACCTTGCAAATGCTCACAGGGCATTCAAACTTTTGAGGTGGGGGTTTAGAGATGCTGTGGGAAGGTACACCTCAGAACATTTTACAAATATAAGAGTATAATACAAAAGCCATGAAGTGAGTTTATTTTGAAACAGTTTTGATTTGATTGAATAGAGTGGAGTATCCACACATTATTTGTGGCAGAAGAAAACCCTGATAGTCCTGTCCCTCCCTCTGCCATTGTCACTTGTGGCTCAATAGTGGCTGCCACTATGCTTTTCTTCACATGGGCCCACATGGGTCTTTTCTAGTTTTTGTTTTGATTTCATTTTTCTAAATACTATTTTTTCCTAAATATTTGTTCAGAATTATGTCCATTGACTGCATTGCAATCGCCACTCAAGGAAGAAAGACCTCTTTAGCCAACACAGGAGCAGATGTATAAGTCATGGCCAGAGAAAATAAGAGGGGCTTTCCTGGCCATGATGAAGTAGGCATTAATGACATACAGTCATAGCTTTTGTGACATGAATGTATTTCATTGACATAGAGCCATAAAAACAAAATGAGTTCACCCATAAATATAAGATGAAGGAAGTTAGTTACCTACAATTACAAAGAAGATTACTAAGTTACATATATGCAAATGAGGGAGTTCAAATATGGAAAAAATGACATCGTAAGTGCCACACCCATTGCTGAGAGTATATAATGCCCCAATCCAGAGTGGCATTCAAACTTACAATCTTCTTAGTTATACTCAGCTGAACTCACATCTCCCGTCAGCATGCCCTACAACTGCTGCTCTGGAAACTTCTCCTCTCGCTCCTTTGGGGGCTACCTGCGCTACCCAAGCTCCTCCTGTGGCTCTTCCTTCCCCAGCAACCTGGTCTACAGCCCTGACCTCTGCTCTCCCAGCACCTGCCAGCTGGGCTCCTCTCTCTACAGTGACTTTCAGGAGAACTGCCATGAGCCCACCAGCATCCGGACATCCTATGTGGTGTCCAGCCCCTGCCAGACGTCCTGCTACCGCCCAAGGACCTCCTTGCTCTGCAGTCCCTGCCAGACAACTTACTCTCCATCTGTAGGCTTTGGGTCCAGCAGCTGCCGCTCCCTGGGCTGTGGACCCAGCAGCTTCAGACCCCTGAATTATGGAGGCTGTGGCTTCCCTTCTCAGAGCTGTGCATCAGGATTCTACCGCCCATCCTACTTGGCTTCTAGGAGCTGCCAGTCTTCTTGTTTCAGACCAACCTGTGGATCTGGCTTCTATTGATCATCTTGTTAATTTACTAATCTTATTGAACAATGTCATTAATGCCTCTACTCATAATCTTTACTGTCTTCATCATATACAGAAATAATTATTCTCTAATTATTAAGTTCTCAACTTTTCTCTGGCCCCAAATACTGGCTGAGAGACTTTATCCTAAAACCTCTGTAATTAGTGTACTAACTCAAAATAAAGTCTGAAGTCTGATTGGAAATGGAATTTATGGTGTTGAATTTTCTTCTACAATTGTATGAAAAGTCAAATCATTTTAATCTAATAAATGTATTGGTTCTAATATCCAGTTATGTTTGTTGTTATTGGTTTTAATTGCTAGGGTTTTGGTTGTGATGTATTAGAGGGTTTATTATGAAGTGATCAGTACGCATATGGATATGGGTTTTAAAATCCTATGACTTTGGGGATTTTAAACAAACTTTTGGGGGCTTCAGATGTTTTTCTTGCTCAAACTATAGGTGGTGGAAGTCTCTTGTTTGAATACATAGACTTTTACTAATTAAATTCTTAGTATCAGGAATTACCTTAATTCCCTTATAAAATATGGATCCTCCGTGCCAACAAGTAGAAGGTAGCAGACTACTTGATAGTTATATCAGAAATTCAGAACAAAAATAATGTTTAGATTTATATGGTTCTATTTATACATTATGGAAAAATTGAATTGAAGACAAATCCAAATGATAAGGATGTATACATTTGAAGTAAGTTGCCTTGAAGTCACTCAATATTTGTTGGTAAAAGCTACCAAATGTCTGCATCTTACTAATGAATATTCAGTAGGATCCACTTTTCTACATATGTGTAATGAGGAATACCATGAAATGTGAATGGAGGTTGACATTCCACCTTGGTTTTTACTCATGTTTCAAACTAAATAAAGGCAAAGATAACAAGCTTTTGATATAATCAGAAGCAATGATGTAATGTGTATCTAAACATAAAATTGGGGAAATTTTATTTCTCTTTATTGTAGTAATAGTCAATGTTTTCTCAGATCAAGTAGTTCCAGCAACAGTGAAGTGTGAAGATAAATAGCTTTTATGAGAAACCTAAAACTGGAGAAAAAAGAATTAAAACAATGTTCAGTAAATATTCCCATTCATTATTTCTTTAGACTGTACAACAGCCCTTAGAGAAAGATATCCATTATAAATTTAAGTTAGGTTATATGTAAGAATATGGAGATACAAAGGCAATAAGGAAATTATTATAAGGGAAACACATTCTATGCTATCTTAAAAGATTTGCAAATCTTTGGCTTGCAAAGACACAGAAGTATTGAAATGAGGTGGTGGAGGGGGAAGTCTGGGATGATGAACTGCAATAAGCAAATTAGAAAAGGCTGAAAAGGCTTCATGTATTCAAGGATATTGGAAATTTAGTTACATTACCTTACAAGGAGATTTTGGGGAAATTTAAGCAAATATATTTGACCCCTGAACAAGTGGGTGTTGGGGGTGCTGACCCACCAAGCAGTCAGAAATACATGTATAACTTTTGACTCCCTAAAAGCTTAACTACTAATAGCTACTGTTAGTTAACAGAAGTCTTACCAATAATACAAATAGCCAATTAACATATACTTAATATTTTGTATATTATATGTATTATATGTCATATTCTTGCAATGAAATAAGCTACAGAAAAGAAAATATTATTAAGAAAATCATAAGAAAGAGAAATATATTAACTATTCTTTAAGCGGAAGTGGGTCATGACCAAGGTCTTAATCTTTGTTGACCTCACATTGAATAGGTTTAGGAGGAGGATGAAGAGGAGGGGTGGTCTTAACAGCCTCAGGAGTAGCAAAGGCAAAAGAAAATCCACGTATAAGTAGATCTGCACAGTTCAAACCAGAGTTGTTTAAGGGTCAACTGTATTTTCCATAAAAACATGGGGGGAAAATAGACATCAGTATATATGTAAGCGTGTATAAAATTAAAATACAGAAGATTGTAACAGTAGTACATAAATTGGGGTAAGGATAAATGGCTTTAAAGACAGACTACTAACATTCTTGCATTGCACAGCAAGTGGTAAAAGTACTAATTTATGTTAGCAAATCAACAATAATGCATGCTGTGATTTCTAAGCCAGCATTGTCCAACAGAACTTTCTGTAGTGATAAAAATATTCTCATATTCACACTTCCTGGAGAACAGCATCAACCAGACATATGTATCTATTATGCACATGAAATGTGGCTAATAGGACTGAGGAACTGAGTTCTAAATTTAGTTTTATTTTAATTAATCTAAATTAAACTTGGCACATATGGCTAGTAGCTACTCTATTGGGTAGTGTGGCTTTAGGGTAACCTCTAAATGAATATTAAAATAATGTATGTTATCCTGGGTGGCTGACAGAGTGATTGTTAAGAACCATGTTGTTTTATATCAAATAGCATGTTGTTTGAGGTTAGTAAAGCAAAAATAGCATTGTTTTGTTTGTTTATTTGACTTGATACATCTTTTCACATTTTCCTTTTCTATTTCCTTATGTTTAGTAAAATCTCTTTAAAGTAGAAAATTGTTTTGGTTTTTAACCTAGTCTAATATTTGAAGTTTTTTATTTGGATTTCTAGTCATATTATATTTCATTTAATTATTGTTATATTTAGATTTATATCTACATGTTTACTATTTTATTGCTGTTCCATCTATTTCCTATTTTTTTCTCATTTTTATACTTGTTTCAGGGAGGAAGACTTAATAAAATAGTTTAATGCTACAATTTCACCCTTTTAATGTATTTTTTCCAATTTTTAATTTTTTAGCAATTTCTTAAGAGATTTTACTAAGCATTGACTATTTATTAGTTTACTCCTACCTATATGTTAAGAGCCACAAACTATTTTATTAGTATCATGAACAATATGAATTCAAACATAATTTACTTATATTTCAGTCATCTTTGTTCCTTCCAAGTTTCCTTGTGAGATTACTGTCCTTCTAATTGGAGAAAATCCTTCAGTGTTCATTTCAGGTTAGCTTTATCTGACATGGAGAGTACTACAAAAGAAGATGTTTGAACACTTCACAGTGGAAATATATCCTAAAAAAGCAGAGTATAAAAAAGCATGTTTTACAATGAAAGAGAAAATGTATGAAAAGATTTGAAGGTAAGAACATCCAGAAGGTATCGTTTTATGGCTATGGGAGTTGCTCCAGAAGAGAAGACACACACCCTGAATGAATTGTAAATATGAATGACAAAAGAGACAACATATATACATACATATATATGAAAAAGTGTAAATTAAATTGACATTGAACCAGTTTTTTTATTTGAATTATTCAAAGATGGAAAAACCCATAGAGTCACTATTTATGTACCTTCACCTCAAGAGTATCTGACTCTTTGAGTCTTTTCACTTGCGCACAAATTTATATCCAACATGACTTTGTTTCAAGTTAGTCTTCTTTAGTCATTTTGCCTCTGAACACTTGTTCTGGCTTATTTCTGTAACCTACCATGTCTTTCATTCAATTTATCTTATCTGCTTTTCCCTCTCCAATGGATTTGAAAAGCAATACATAATATGATGTAACATATGGAAAACAATTTTAGGAAAGGAAGATCATTGGTGACAAATGGGTATCTCTATTCCACTGGAAAAAGGAAAAGGGATTTCATCTCAATCCCTACCCTTAGGGGATTGGCCAAAGAGAAGAGTAGAGCCTTTCCTTGTCATGACTGGTGGGCACTGACAGTATACAGTCATAGCCTTTCTGACACAAGAGTACATGTAGTTCATTGGCTTAGTGCTGTAACAACACAATGAATTCACCCACAAATATGAGATTAAGAGAATTAATTATTCATCAACAATTACAGAAAATATTATTGAATTACACATATAGAAATGAGAGATTCCAAATGTAGGCAACTTGACTGTGAAGAATACCACAACTATGGCTAAGAATTTATAAATGCCATGTCCAAAAGGTGACATTAAAACTAGAATCTTCTGTTACACTTACTTATATTCACTTCTCCCATCAACATGGGAGAGCATCCTGTGGCTCTTCCTACCCCAGCAACCTGGTCTACAGCACTGACCTCTGCTCTCCCAGCACCTGCCAGCTGGGCTCCTCTCTCTACAGTGGCTGTCAGGAGATCTTCTGTGAGACCACCAGATGCCAGACATCCTACGTGGTGTCCAGCCCCTGCCAGATATCCTGCTACCACCCAAAGACCTCCACACTCTGCAGTCCCTGCTGGACAATTTCCACTGGGTCTCTGGGATTTTGCTCCAGTAGAGACTGCTCCTTGAGCTATGGATCTAGGAGCTGCTATTCATTGAGCCATGGATCCAGTGGTTTCAAATCTCTGGGCTGTGGGATCCATAGTTTCCTTGCCTGTTCTACGGCTCCAGATGCTGCCACCTAAGGTATTTTCCTTTTAAGAGATGCCAGACTTCTTTTTACCATCCAGCATTTGGATCTGGCATCTACTGATAAGCTTGCTGAGTTCCAGCACTTTTTAAGCAGTCATCAAAACGTCCACTCAGAGTTCCATCACGTTTATTATTTCCAGTAACAACTATCTTCTTAGTCTTTGATCACCAGTCCCTTACCCAATTTCTTTCCATGGAGCACAGGCTAAAAGACTGATTCTTGAATCTTGTGAATTTAATGACTTAACACAATAATCTTGAAGATTCAGCATGGCTGATGGAATTTATGCTAACTTATTTTTTGCCAAAATGAATAAAAAATTAATCATTATAATCCAATAAACTAATTTATTCTGGCATTCAAAACATTTTTTATGGTATTATTTATAGGTTGTTGACGAGAGTTTGTGTTGAATTTGATTTGTCAAGTGAAAATTTTAGTTGTGGATTTGATCTAATTTCTTTTGGGCTATGGATATTTTTCTGATTCAAACTATAGTTACCCAGTAATCCTGTTTTGTAGTTTTAGAGTTTTATGAATGAATGCCTTAGGATCAGGAAATATCTTGATTTATTCAAGGAAACATAGGTTGTATCTATGCTGACAGAGGTAATGTAACCGTGAAGTTGACAGATTCATGGGAGTTTAGTGAACAAGAATAAAATTCAGATATACATGATTAGGTCAATAAATGAAAGAAAAATAAAAGATCAATTTAAAAATACCTATACACATTATATCATTTCCAGTAAATTTAACCAATACTGCTTGTTAAAAATTACCAGACTCATGTATTTAGTGTTAAGTTCCCCACATAATGACTTTTCCATATATACGGAAAGATACAGGCAATTATTCTTCTTGGTCAGAAGGGAATAGTTTCAAAATGTTTGTGATTTCACATGAGTGCTTTTCTAAAACCCAAACTAAACATGAAGCACTGGAAACTCAGAATGAATCAAGGCCTGGCCAAAGGTCCCAGCCTTATAGAAAACTTGATGTCCACAATTTCCTGAAAGATGCAGCCTACTACGAAAAGCAAAAACAAAAGTAGTATAGGATGGAATGGGGGAAGTTTGGGAAGATGAAATGGAACGGACAAAGCAGGGTTGGGTAAAGGCACCTGGCATGTTTAGGGAATGTTTGGACAGTTAATTTACAATGAATGGAGGGTAACTAGAACTAGACATTCATAATGGTTACACATTATTCTATCATTTTGAAACCTGAGTTTTGAATGACAATGATCCCAGGTTTTATCTCCTCCCATTCATTTTACTGGAATAGATTTATGATTGATAATCCTTACTTCAGGTTTCTTTCCTATTCTAAATAATTCTGATCATATAATAAAATACATCTTTTTACCGACCGTCACTAAATGTAGAAATTTAACATAATATTATTTATAAGATATAAACTTTTGGCAGCAGCAGACTTGGTAGCTCAAATCAACCATAGCAAATAAGACCCCTAGTAAAACTGAATAAAATAATCTTTGTATGAACGCTGGAACACTCTCAGATAAAGAACTGCTGGACCAAACTTAGCAGAAAGTTTAAGTCAAAAGAAATGTTGACAGGCCACTTTCCTCCTAGAGGTGTTCAGTGATTTAAAAAAATGTTAGTGGGCTCATGGTTTTAATGAACAAAACCAATCAGATTACAAAGCCTTCTAAGGATCTGGGAACAAAGATAAACATGCTAGGCTTTTGGTAAGGACCTCAAAGATTCTATTAGAATTTTAAGAGTAAGCAAATATAGAATATGTTTTATGGGAACTGAAGCTAACCTTTGAATTGCATCAATCTTAAGGATATGGGAGTGTTAGTAATCTCACTTCAGCTTGCTACATCCAAAGTAAATTCTTACGCAATTTTCTACAGTAATTGATTAAAAATTATCGATTCTGTACAAAGGCAAGACATAACCAAACCAAGAGATAATACAGAATATGAACGAACTCACAGGGCACGGACTTATTAGAAACGTATAGAAAAATAATTGTGGTTATTTTTAAGAAATTAAAGACATGCAAGAATTTTGAAAAAACATGAGAATTTATAAAAATAAACACAAAATGTTAAACATATACAACACAATAATTAGAAATGAGCAAATCTCAAATGACTTCAAAGGCAAACTAAAAAACTCTGAAACTATGGACCAACCGCCATCCAAGCTGAAATAAAGAATATAATAATGAGTCCAGATCAGAGAGTGGTAGCATATCTAGCCATAGTTTAGGCAAGCTGGAAGTGAAATCAAGGTTATTAAAGCCAAGGACAGTGCTTGATTAACTTAATTATTTGAGGAATTTTACTGATAAGCACTTTACCTTTCTATTAATAAAATACAGGAGGGGCTTACATTTTCTAAAAAATTATAAATATTTGTGTATGTGTATTTGTGTATATACGCACACTAATGTGTTTATAAATATTAATATTTATAATCCCCAATTCACAGGTTTTTATACACTACGTCTATAATGCAATAAAATGTTATGAAAAATTTTAAAAAGCATGCAAATGTTACTCCAATCAAAAGAATTCGCTGGCTAGAACTTTAACTATGATGAATATGTGAATAATGTAAGAAAAGTGTGGATATAATTGATAAATTTTAAAAGATATGGAAATGATAAAAATTATTCTAGTGGATATCCTCAAATAGAAAGTTGAAGATTTAAAATAAAATTTATTGGATATGATTAAGAGAATATTTGACAAAAGATAAATAAAGATAAGTAAACTTGAAGATAGTTAAAACGTCATCTGCTGTAAGGTACACAGAGAAATTGACATTGAAAAATAAGACAGAATAAAGCATTGCAGACTTGTTGGAAACATAAAGAAATCTAAAAATTATGTAGCAGAAATCTCAGAAAAACAATGGGCAGAAAGAAGCATAGAAAAACTATTAGTATAAATTTTCTGCATTTGACAAAAAGATTACAAAACAGATGTGAAAGTGGTTATCTGGCCTCTGGAAATACTTAGAAAAGCAAACTCCCTTTAAAAGGCTAAACAGGGATAGATTCAATAGTAATTACACAGGAATGTAATGAAATACTCACACGTCACTAGTAATTATAATGTCGGAGACAGTAAGTTTGTAAAATCACAACTGGTACTGAAGTTAAATAGATGAATATCTCATATCAGGATGTAAGCATCAAAAGTATAAAAACTTTATCATCATATCTTAAGAAACTGTCCCAATCCCACACAAAAGTTGCTCTAGAAACAGCCAGTCCGGATCCTCAAGTCTGTTGCTCCATTCTGAGTTTACCAGAACTAAGACAGGGTTCTCCCTGTATTCCAGCAGTTTAGGAACAATGATTCTGGATCTTGTTTCCTACACTGGCAGCCCCACTGTTTACCAGATTCCCATGAGATCTCTCCTAGGTCTTGTCCCTACCAGTCTTCCAGCTTCCCCCTGCTGCCTGCCTTGTTGGTTCTGTTGCACTCACTAGCTCCATGAGTTTTGAATCCAGAGGTTCAGATCCCAATCTCCCCTGACCAGTGATCCATCCACCTACCGACCAACATGTGGTTCTAATTTCTAAGAGTTAGTGCATTCAGTTTCCCAGAAACTCATCACGAATCATTTCATGTAATTGATTTCACCAATTTCCATTTATTTATTCTTGTCACATTAGTGAATACAGACAGCTTTGTTAAGCCCAACCTTAATGTCCATATTTTTTCTTAGTTGTGCCCCAGTAGCACATTGTCAAACATCTTGTCCATACCAGTCAATGTTCAAAAAATATCCATCTGGCTCTGTTCTTAGAGAATGTAAGATGAACACAGGTTGTATTATATTTTTCAAGGAGAATGCATTCATTCATATGCTACTCCATAAGGAGTAAATTTAAAAACAATTTTTAAAAATGTGGTTCCTATTTCTCTGAACTTACCACTTAGCAGGGTTAATAGATGTTAACCGAATAAATATTTCATTACAACAGTGATTAATGCTGTGAATGAGCAGTTCTTCGGCATATGAGGACACCTAACAAGAAGATCTGAACTATCTTAGAGGACAGCAAAGCTTCCAGAGAAAGCTGATTGATTATTAGCCGAGTCTAGAGAGTGAGTAAAAACAGCTTGATTGGGTGAGAAACTAGAGTAAGTATATTCAATGAGAAGGTATTTTGCACTAACTTGAATGATAAGAATATAAATCTGTGATTAATGACATCCAATGGCCAGAATATCTACATATATTCATCCTATAATGGAAGTTCTGTCTCCTATTTCTATATAAGCCTTTTTCTTACTATGAACCAAATGAATTTTGATTCTTCCCTAAACACAAAATGTACATTTTTCCTCTCTACTTTGCTCACTTTACTTCAAATTCTCACAGTTCCCTTATCTATTTTCATAGTTCTTGTGATTTTAATATTCAAGATAGCCCCAACTTTTAGATTCACTTAAAAAAGCTATTTCCTGCATATTGCTTTTATCACCAAATAAAAGTTTCTCCCAGTCTTCTAAAATTTGGGGCCAAGGTTAGTTAGAGTGAAATTTAAAGAGTGAAGTAATCCATAATAGATGGGATGGCACAGTGAGTATGGCAATCTTGAATTAAGAGAAATTGAATCAGTAAATTGCTATGTGTAAAGACCCCATTTCTTGAGCTGAGGAGCGTTTGAAAACAGAGTTCCTAAGCTCACTGGGGATGACAGCAGGCATGTCATTGAAGATGTCTTCTAAGTTAACCAGATTAATCATATCAGTCATCTTTCACCTATCTTTCTGGTCAGATATAATTTGATATTGTAAATGATAGGCACTTAAAACTTAAAAGATACATATTTATTAATTGTTGTGAACAGAGGAGGAGGTAGCACACTATATATTCATACATACACATGCAAAATCAGCCACAGCATATTGTCACAACATTTCTAGTCAACATTGTACTGTATGTCTTAGGGCAATAAGGCAAGAAAAACAAATAAAAGGCATAAATATGAGCAAAGGAGTAGTAAAATTCTGTTTATTCATAGTTGACTTGTTTACATAGAAAATCCTAAGGAATCTATGAAAGTACTAGAGAATAATCTATTTTATTTTTCTATACAAACAAAAATATATAAAAATTATATGAATTGTGTTATAACATCAAAACATATAATCTATGGAATACATTTCAAGGTTCAAAAATCCCTACATTAAAACTATAAATTAAAATATTGTAGAAATTAAATAAGACCCAAAGTAATAGAGAAACGTATCATGGATTGAAAGATGTTCATTATTGCTACCTTATATATTCATCTACCTTATAGATTCAACAAATTCTAAATTAAAAATGCCAGAAACTGTCAAACTGATTTTAAAATTTATAAAACTGAAGGGAGTAAAAATAGGCAACACAATCTTGAAAAAGACAAATAAAATTTTAAAACATATTAAGATATTATGGTACTGGAATAAGTATAGATAATTAAATCAGTAGAATAGAATAAAGAGTTATGAAATTGACCCACCCACATGTGCACTATCAATTTATATATTTTTTAAAAGATGTCAAATCAATACAAATGGTAAAATGTCTTTGAATAAATGATATTAGAATCACTGGATATGTGTAAAGAACAATAAACAAAAGGACATATATTGATGTATGTCATAGACCTATATGTAAAAACTGAAATTTTAAAGCTTCTAGAAAAAAAAATAACAGAATATCTTTCCAACCTGATGGTAGGCAAAAGTTTCCTTAGAGAGTATGAAAAAGTACCACAAAAGAAAAGTAATTGATACATTTGACTTCATCAAGATGAAAGTATATGCTTATTAAAACTCACCAGTAAGAAGTTAAGAAGGCAAGCAACAAATAGGAAATTATTAACAATACATAAATCTGACAGTGGATTTCTGGAGTATGTGAAAAATTCCAATTTTAATACCAGTAAAAGACAACAATCTATTTAAATAATGAGGGGGAAAATGAACAAACACTACACAGAAGAAGATATGGGAATGACCAATAAACACAAAAAAACTGCTCAAAATCACTATTCACCAAATAAATGCAACTTAAAATCACAGTGAGATACCACTTAGCATTCATCAAATGGCTGGAAGAAATATGACAATATCAAAGGTGGGTGATGCTGTGGAGCTCCTAGAACTCTAGGGTACTGCTGGTGGAATAGTGAAATAATAAAACTAAGTTTAGAACACTTGTAATTTCTAATAAGGTAAAGCGTATGCCCTATGTATGGCCTGGAAATTCCAATCATAAATTTTTTTTCACCAAGAAAAACTAAAAACATATGTCCACACAAAGAATGAAACAACCAACATCCATTGCAAATTTATAGGATAATTTTTTTTTTAATTTTGGGACAAATCACTGTGAGTCAATAGGTGAAAGAATAAACACATTGTGATGTATTGTCAAAAGGCAACAGAATACAACACAATAATAAAATTATTAAAATATGTACAACAACAGAGAATTTCAAAGCTGGATACAAAAGAGAAATACTGTATGATTTCACTTTTACGAAGTTCTAGAAGAAGCAAATTAATCTATAATGATAGAAATCATTACAGTAGTTGCCTTGGTGCGAGGAAGCAGGGATTGGTTAAAAATGAGAATGAGAGAATTTTCTGGAATGGGGAAGTATTTTATATCTTGATCAAATAGTCATTACACAGGTGTATGTATTTGTCAAAAACACCAAACACTACACTTTAAAATCTGTTCATTTCATTGTATGTCAATACTAATTGAAGTTTTAAAAGATTATTTAAAAGAAGAAATATTATTTATACCTCTATGTAAAACCATTTAATGGCTTCTTTTTGGTTTTAGCAGAAAGTCTGCAATCTCGAACTAAACTTCTACTAAGGAACTGCAGAGAATGGCTCCAAAATACCTTTGTGGCATAATTTCAAGTCATTCTTCTCTTTTCCCTCAATGACCAGCTAAAATGGCTTTCAGTTTTATAATGCACGTCTCAGACTTCTGTCCTAAAAACACTTCTCCCAGCTCCAATTATCTATTACCTTCTTATTGTTTAATCTTATTTCAAATGTTATTCCTCTGGGAAGCTTTGCCTGACTTCTAAGACTAAGTGAAGTTCCCTTGATTTATATTATTTTGGCGTCAAGAAGTTCTCATTCAGCGTTCATCATTATTGTAATTAAATAATTATTTAATATTTGCTTTATGTTAGACTCTCAGCCCAATTAGAATAGAGACTGCACATTTTTAAAAAAATTATTCTTCATTATGGAGTAATGAGAAAATACAATCTTATTTTTAAAAATATATTCAACAATATATTTCAATAGTATAGATTTTGGTTCATGATAAAAGATCCATGAATGTATTGTGAAAAATGATGATATTGAAAAAATACTTGACAATGTGTTCTGAGGCACAACTAATGAAAAACAACCAAAGGGTCTGGGAGTTGCAGAGAACAAAGCTGCTCTCTGTAACCATTCATGAGATAAGCATTAATAAATAGAAATTGTTGAAATCAAGTGCCCAGAAAAGATTCATGAGAGAATTTCCTGGGAAAACGGTTGTATTAATTCTTGGAAATCAGAGCTGTAAACCAGGTAGACAGATGACCAGTAGCTTCTGAAATTATAATTGCGTGGGCAGCAGATCCTTGGGATCTAAACCCGGGTTCCAAATGCATAGTGTAAGCATCTGTCAAAGTATGCAGCCCGAGAGGGCAGCAAGCGTGGAAGCAACTAGACATGATCTGGTAAGTACCAGCTGGTCTCCTGTTAATTGTGTAGAATGGGATTAATTGATGAAAATTGGAAGACCACAATTGGCTATATTATATGTAGTTGTTGAACCAGAGAGAATAAAATCTGCGTTTGGAGAAATTTAGAGTGTTGCTAGAGATTTGGAATGGGGGAGAGTGGCAGTTTCTTGAGTGGTAATGGCATGACATCAGCTCAGCTATGAATTTTTGTTGTATTATAAAATAATAAAATTATCTTATCTCGATTATCAATTGAAATGGGATAGTATATATAACTTCAGGAGCAGTTGTGGTATTTTACAAGTTTGTATTTCCCATCACTGAATTTTACTGTTTGTTTATGAGCACTTTCTTATACTTCTATTTACAATCAATCTGTTTTTGAGTTGTTTTTATAAATTTGCTTGTTTACTAGTTTCAGTAGGCAAAATAATGGCCTCTCAAAAATATTCAAATCCTAAATCCTAGAATGGGTGAATATGTTATCTGATGTGGCAAAGGGGGATTATGGTTGCAGGTGAAATTAAAGTTGCTAATCAGCCGACCTTAAGAGGGAGTGTCATAGACTACCAGGTGTAACCAACGTGTGTATGCATAAAGGATAATTTGACTCAACATTGCTGGCTTTGAAGACAGAGCAAGGAGGCCATGCACCAAGGAATGCAGGTGGCCTCTAGAATCTGTAAAAGGCAAGGAAATAGATTCTCCCTTAGAGCCTCTGGAAAGAAATGCAGCCCTATCAATACCTTGATTTTAGACCTGTGAGGCCATCAGACTTTTGCCCTGCAGAATTATAAGATAGTAAATTTGTATTGCTTAAGCCTCTAAATTTAATCTAACTTGTTATGGCAGTAATAGGAAACTAAAAAAGATATTATAGTATATTCCTGAAAGCCAGAAAACCACTCCTGCATCTGAAATCCAGAAACAATGACAGAGGAGCCTGGCCAAGAAGCTACAGCTGCTCCTTATGAAAGTTCTGACATTGTCTATGTTTTGGGGTATAAAGTTTGATCCTTTCTCTTGGGTGAAGATTATGTCTGACTTGGGTCAACAAAATTAAAAAATCAACAGAGTTATGAAAAGAACTGAGTTTATAGAAGAGTTTACTATTTGCTAGTTTAATTTTTATAGTGCAATTGCTGATGAATTTTTTCCCAAATATTGACTCACTGTGCCTTTATTTTTTTTTCTTATAACTATATAAGCACCATGACTATCTCCTAAATACAGTGGAGGAGGAGGAGGAGGAGGAGGGGGAGGGGAAGGAAGAGGGGGAGGGGGGAGGAGGAGGAGGAGGAGGAGGAGTGGGAGTGAGAGGAAAAAAAAGAAGAGAGGCAGCCAATGAGGGAAGAGAGGAAATAGTGAAAATGGCACAGCTGGATAGATCCAATAAAATAAATTGGGTGGAATAAAGTAGTTCTCACATCTTTACAATAACTTGCTCTGTAATATTTTAAAATTCTATCTAACCCTTCTGTTTCAATTTCAACCTCTGTAGAATAAATATGTTGAATTTGATGAACTCTACAGCTCCTTTTATATTTCATATTTTATTACTTTGTAGTAAAAGAGGAAGTAAAGAGAACATGATAAGATGGCTGTGATATACTTATAAGTTTTTCCCCAAGTATCTAATACTCTGTATTCTATTTCTAATTTCAGAGAATGTTTAAAGATCTTATAAAATAAAGAATAGGAAAAATATTTGAACATCGCTTGTTCTATTACATCTCCTGTTATTGTACTGTCTTAGTACCTTACTTTTTATAAGACTTGAGTGTAAGAGCGTAGAACAGTATAAATATACCCCATCCAATTTTATTTCAAGATACGATGGAAACAGTCATTTTTGATGGTAGCAAAGACTTTGGTGTTTTAGATTAGATTCAGTTTATATGTTGGCAAAGAACCTAGGAGCAACTTCACACTTGCTGAGCCTAGCTCCTTTCCATCTCAGTTTGTTACCTGCCTTCTTATACAAATGGTGATCATTTAAGCAGATTGAAAACAGTAATTGGGGTACAGAGAATTAGCTAATTAAAAAAAAGTAACATTCTTCTGTCACTACCTAAAACTCACAGATGCTCTTTTTCTAAACATTTATACCCACAAGTTAGTATTTCATTTTTAGTATATTTCATGCACAGACCTCAGCATATAAATCTAAATTATTTTGGCACTCCTCAACTTTCTGATACATTCTGTTCTTAGAGATGCATGGCATATCCACAGAGTGAATAAGAATATTCAATTCTTTTTAAATTTTGGTTAAGAGAAAGGCTATACCTAGAAACTATGGGAATCTAGAAAACTCTTGCTTAAAGAGGGAAAATATCTAAAGCCCAACCAAAATTAGTGCAGAGCCCCTACAATCTGGGTATTCCAAAGCCCTTTAGCAGAAACAATGACAACACAAAGCCTAGTCAATATATTATTAATTGTTAGAGTTTGAGTTTCACGCCAAAAAATCATTAATCTGCCATTCTGCTTCTGTAAAACCTGCTTGCTCCTGCTTGCTACCCCCAACACAGAAATTCCTAAGTGACTACAACATCCATGTTCTGCATAAAATGATTACAGCCCCCACGTTTTGCGTGAAGCTATTACAACACTCATGTTTTGCGTGAACAAGATATGGCCCAGACACCAACCTGCCCAGATCCTGTTATACCAAAGATAAGAAAATGATGTAATGCTTACTCAAGGCTTTTTGTACACGTGATTGCTCTATCTTAATAATTTTCCCCACACAAACTTACAATATAACAACTTTCTGTTTCAAAGGCTCGCTGCTGCTTTCTGTGCTGCCTTTGGGTGATGCAGAGGGTAGTCGCTGGCCAGCTAATAAAGACTCCTGATTCGGCTCAATTCGGTCTTTAGGTGATCATTTCTCGCATCTCAGACTGTATGGTCTCAGACCATAACATTAATAAATAAAAATATTAACAGCACATTTGGACAGCAGAATGAAGAGTTTATTAAAATAAACACAATTGACTCCCCTGTATTTTGGGAAGAAATGACAAAACTATAATTTCCATCCACAATGCAATTTGGGTTACTCATTAAGTTTTATAGATTGGCAGAATCACTATATCAGTGAGCATTTCAGGGCTGGAGTGGAGAAAGGAGCTGGTGAAGCAGGTGGAGGAAGATGGCTGAATAGAAACCCCAGCAATTATCCCTTGGCAGGAACACCAAATTCAACTCTCCATGCAAGGAAGAAACTTCAAAGGAAACAAAAATCAAGTGAGCAATCATAGGACCTGGTTTTAATGTTATATCAAGGAAAGAGGCATGGAAGAGGTGGAAAAGAAAATCTCGTGCTGCTTACACTATTCCACCCCCATCCCCTGTCAGCTCCCCACCAGTGCGCCAAGTGGAGAGAGAATCTGTGTGCCCAGGGGAGAAACAGTGAAATGACTGTGGGACTTTGTATGAAACTCAGGCTCTCCCTGTCATGGGGGAACACAACACAGGGCAGAACTCTGCCAGTGCCCATGGAGGGAGTGTTTAGACCACCCCTGCCAGAGGGAAGTTCTCTGCACAGAAACCCATGTTCCAGCTAGCCACACCACCAGCTAACAAAAAGTGGCCTAGAACCTGGAATAAATTTGTAAGGCAGTCAGACGACAAAGGCTGATGTTTTGGGGCAATTTCTATGGCTGTGCTGGTTTGGAGCCAGTGGTCTTGGGGGCACATGACCCAGTGAGAGCCCAGCAGTGGTGGCTAAGCCAGTGCCTGTGTTACCCTTCCCCCAATTCTAGGCAGTGCAGCTCAGGGAGAATCTTCTTCCACTTACAGGAAGAGAAGGGAAGAGTTCAGAAGTCTTTGTTTTGCAACTTGGGTACCAGCTCATCCACAGTAAAATAAACTACCATGCAGACTCCTGAAGCCCCTGAGTCTAGGGCTTAGGTCCTAGACAGAATTTCTAGGCCTACTCTGGGTCAGAAGGAAACACACTGCCCTGAAATGAAGGACCCAGCCCTGGCTGTATCACAACCTGCAGAATCAGGAGAACTTGGGCTTTGAATAAAGATCAGAGTTAGCCAGGAAACAGTCACCATGGACTGTGGGTGATACTGGGCTGGCTTCAGGTGTGACTCGGTGTAATCCTACCTGCAGTGCCTACAAAGGAGTTCTCTCATCACTCCTCCCCCAACTCCAGCAGCCCAGCAGCCACCAAGAGTGAGGGAAAAGAGTGAGAGACTTTGCCTGGTGATTCTTGCATCTTACCCAAGTCCATCAAGATGGTACCACCAGGAGTCTGCAAGAGTCACAGCATTACTGGGCTTGGGACATTCCCAGTGCTAAAACATCTGTAGTGACCAAAGACTTAGATCACAACACTCGATTCCCTTTGAATATCTGGGAAGCCTTCTCAAGAAGGACGGGTTCAAACAAGCCCAGACTATGAGGATTAAAATAAATACCTAACACTTCAATGCTCAGACATTGACAAACATCCACAAGCATCAAGAACATCCAGGAAAACATGACCCCACCAAATGAACTAAATAAGGTACCAGTGACCAATCCTGGAGTGATGGAGATATGTGAACTGTCAGACAAAGAATTCAAAATAGCAGTCCTAAAGAAGCTCAATTAACTTCAAGACAACACAGAGAAGGAATTCAGAACTTTATCAGAGAAATTTAACAAAGAGATTGAGATAATAAAAAAAAAATCAAATTCTGGAGATGAGAAATTCAATTGATAAATTGAGAAATGCATCAATCTCTCCATACCAGAACTGATCAAGCAGAAGAAAGAATTAATGAGTTTGAAGATAGGCTATTTAAAAATATATAGTCAGAAGAGAAAAAAGAAAAAAGAATACAAAATAATGAAGCACACCTACAAGATCTAGAAAATAGCCTCAAAAGGGCAAATCTAAGAGTTATTGGCATTAAAGAGGCGGTAGAGAGATTGGGGTAGAAGATCTATTCAAAGAAATAATAACAGAGAGCTTTCCAAACCCAGAAAAAGATATCAATATTCAGGCTTAAGAAGGTCATAGAATACCAAGCAGATTTAACCCAAACAAGAATACCTCAAGGCATTTAATAATCGAGATGCCAAAGGTCATGGATAAATAAAAGGTCCTAAGGGAAGCAAAAAATAAAAAAAAAAAATAACATATAAAGGAGCTCCAATACATCTGGCAGCAGATTTCTCAGTGGAAACCTTACAGGCCAGGAGAGAGTGGCATGACATATTCAAAGTACTAAAGGAAAACCCTTAACTCTAGAATATTATATCCTACAAAAATATCCTTCAAACATGAAGGAGAAATAAATACTGTCTCAGACCATCCTACAAGAAATGCTAAAAGTTCTTCAATAGGGAAGAAAAGGAAACTAATATACAATAAGGAAGGTATACAACTCATGGGTAAGAGTAAGTACACAAACACAGCATACTATATTGTTGTATTAATAATTGCAGTGTATAAACCACTTATATCTTGGGTAGGAAGACTAAAAGACAAACATGCATAATCAGTAGCATTTCAATATGCCAACAGCAAACAATCTGAAAAAGAAACCAAGAAAGCAATCTCATTCATAATAGCTACACACAAAATAAAATACCTAGGAATAAACTTAACCAAAGAAGCGAAAGATCTGTGCAATGAAAACGATGAAGCCTTGATGAAAGAAGTTGAAGAGGACACACAAAAAAGAGGAAAGATATTCCATGCTTATGGAGTGGAAGAATTCATTTTGTTAAAACGTCCATATTACCTAAAACAATCTACAGATTCAATGCAATCCCTATCAAAATACCAATGGCATTCTTCACAGAAATAGAAAAAATAATCCAAAAATTTATATGGAACCACAAAAGGCTCAGAATAACCAAAGTCATTTTGAGCAAAAAGAACAAAACTGGAGGAATCACATTACCTGACTTCAAATTATACTATGGAGCTATACTAACCAAAACAGCATGGTTCTGGCATAAAAACAGCTGATGCATAGACCAATGGAACAGAATAGAGAACCCAAAAATAAATCCACACATCTATAGTGAGATTATCTTTGACAAAGATGTCAAGAACATACAGTGGGTAAAGGACAGTCTCGTCAATAAATGGTGCTGGGAAAACTGGATATCCCTATGCAGAAGAAGGAACTAGACCCTTATCTCTAGCCATATACAAAAAATCAAATCAAAATGGATTAAAGACTTAAATATAAGACCTGAAACTATGAGAGTACTAAAAGAAAACATTGGAGAAACACTTCAAGACATTTGTCTGGGCAAGGACTTCTTGATTAGTACTTCCAAAGCACAGGCAAACAAAGCAAAATTGGACAAATGGGATCACATCAAGCTAAAAAGCTTCTGCACAGCAAAGGAAACAATAAACAAAGTGAAAAGAAAGCCCACAAAATGGGAGAAAATATTTGAAAACTACCCATCTGACAAGGGATTACTAACTATTAATAGAACATATAAGTAGCTGCGAAAACTCCATAGGAAAAAAATGAAATAATCCAATTAAGAAATGGACAAAAGATCTGAATAGACATTTCTCAAAAGAAGATATGCAAGTGGCCAACAGGTATATGAAAATATGCTCAATATCATTAGTTATCAGATAAATGCAAATTAAAACTAAAACTATAATGAAATATTATCCTACCTGAGTTAAAATGGCTTTTATCCAAAAGATAGGCAGTAACAAATGCTGGCCAGGATATGGAGAAAGGGGAACTCTTGTACACTGTTGTTAGGAATGTCAATTAGTGCAACCACTATGAAGAATGATAAGGAGGTTCCTCAAAAAACTAAAAATAGAACTACTATGTGATCCAGCAATCCTATTGCTAGGTAGGGAATTCAGTATAACTAAAAGATATTTGCACTCCTATGTTTATTGCAGCACTATTCATAATAGCCAAGATTTGGAATCAAGCTACATATGTGTCCACCATTGGATGAACGGATAAAGCAACTGTGATACGTATATGCAATGGAATATTATATAGCCATAAAAGAATGAAATCCTGTCATTTGCAGCACATGGATGAAACTGAAGAACGTTATATTAAGTAAGAAAGCTAAGCAGAGAAAGACAAATTTCACATGTTCCCACTTGTATGTGGAGCTAAATGTTAAAAACAACTGATATTGTGGTAATGATGATTACCAGAGGCTGGGAAAGGTAGCAAGGAGGGGGGAATACAGTGGGGTTGGTTAATGAATGTAAAAATATAGTTATATAAAATGAACAATATTTGATAGCAGAACAAATGGAAATGTCCCTAAAGAAAATGGATTGGGTGTCATAATCTGGATCTATAATTTACAGAAGGGAAGCCATGGGCCCTATAATCCAGGGATGTGAATGAAGCCACTGGGTCCACAGCCCAGGGAGTAGCATCTCCTTGATCCATAGCCCAGGGAGCAGCAACTGCTGGATCCAAAGCCCAGAGATCCAGAGTAAATCATCTGACAAGGGCTGCAGAGTGTGGAGCTCCTTGGGTGGTAGCAGGACATCTGGCAAGGGCTGGACACTACATAGGACGTCTGGAAGCTGGTGGGCTCACAGCAGGTCTCCTGACAGCCACGTAGAGAGAGGAGCCCAGCTGGCAGGTGCTGGGGGAGCAGAGGTCAGTCCTGTAGACCATGTTTTTGGGGGTAGAAAGAGCCAGGAGGAGCCTGGGCGGGGCACATAGCCCTTAAGGGAGCAGGAGAAGTTTCCAGAACAGCAGCTGTAGGAAATGTTGATAGGATATGTGAGTCCAGCTGAGTATAAGAGAAGATATGAATTTTATTGTCACCTTCTTGACATGGCATTTGTATACTCACAGCAATAGGTGTGGTGCCCAACAGGATCATCCTTTTACATATTTGTCCTCCCTCATTTACACAACTCCAACTCAGTAATCTTCTCTATAATTGCATTTGAATAGTTTTCCTGCATATTGTATTTATGGATGCTATAATTTTGGTGTTATAGCACAAAGCCAATGAACTACTCCTATGTCAGAAATGCTGTGACTGTTTTACACTAATACTTATTCTATCATGTCTAGGAAAGCCTCTCCTTTCCTGTTGGCATAATTTTCATGTGTCTTGCTACTGTCTGTTATGGACAAATACTTTTCTCTAAATGGTGGGGAATGAGATAAAGTTACCTTTCTTTTTTGTAGCTGAATCAAAGATACAACTTTGGCCTTAGTGAGGAACTGCTAAAAACTAACCCTACTTGTCACCATCCCTTCTCATACTACAAAATTATTGCTTATCTCATACTATGACCCAATGTGTCTCACATCCAATGTATAGGGAAAAATATGAGCCAAGACGAATTGAATAATTGGTGCTCAATAACCTAGGGCCATGTCTAGGACCAGAGAGAAACCTGAACAACTATTTGGAGATATGGTGACAGCAAGGAACAGAAATGAGACAGAGTCACAGGTGAAAAACATTTCGGGACCTTATAGAAAGAATCAAAATGGTAAAAACTACTGATATGAGAAAAAGAAATATTTGAGTTTTAGATACAGTGTATCTGCTATGAGGCCTGGGACCCCAATAAATTCTCATCTGTCTATGTCGCAGCCTAAGGAATTCACTTCTCAGACTGTAGTCAGGCCCCTTGAGATTTTAGTACCCCTGCATTTTTTAAATGACTGAAATAATGTACAATTTGACTAGGTCCCTGTTTGCTTGTACATGTTACCTGCTAGCTTCTTACCTGGCACCCTTGTTCCCACAGTAATTATTAACTGATGATGTACTGTTTGTTTGTCAAGCAGGAGGCGACAACTCCAGGGTCACAAGGAAGATATTTGAGTTTGTTTTACAGAAAGAATTAATGTCCTTGAAAAAGTTGTGACTTTTTCACAGCTTCAGATGCCCATAAGTCTGGTTATTCAAGGTGTGGACCAAAACTAAAGGACTCCCCTCTTCAGTTCCCTGAAATACCCTATTCATTATTTCCTAACCACGCAAAAGCTCCCCACTTCATCTCTTTGTTAAGACAAATCTGAGAGATTTTCCTCAGCTGTCTTCTCACTTTGGCCAAATCAAGTAAACCTTTCTCTATCCTCAAACACCGGTCTCACAGTGTTTGACTTTAACTACCCATTGGGTACAAGAGCCTAAATTTAAAATTCTACAGGATCTTAAGCTACAGGAGGTTTAATTAATCAATGGCCCTACCTGCTGTGGTCTAACACTGCATTTGTGTGGAAGCCTTGCTTTCCATGGGCTGCTCCTAGGCAATGACTGAGCACAGTGGAGATATGAGGATTTCTGTGAGACCCAGGATTCCTTTGATGGCTGACTTTGACTTAGGATTTCCCTAATATCCTCAAGTAACTGACTTTAATCTGCACAAGTCTCAAGGACTTCTTTCTTTTTCTCCTTCACTTGGGTCAGACCCATGTCCCAGTCTGACAGCTCACCTAGTCTTCTCTCAGGGGAGATTCTGAAAAGAAAAAAAATGCAGAAAGTCTGAAAATATTGAAATTTTAAGATTTTTTTAAAAATAAAAGAATTTGTTGGTGGATAGCAAAGAATTCAGAGTGAACATTTTGTCTTGAGCATGCGAACTGGTATTTAAAAACAATTGTTTCAATTGTTTAATGATTTAAAAAACAGCAACAAAAAACTTTTGAGGTTAGCTTTGGAGGTAATGTGAAGATTGTCCCTGGGTAATGTCTGCTGAAGCTGTTTCCTCCATCTTCACCTTAATTGAACCAGGTCTATATCATTTTCCTCATTATATTTTCACATGCAAGTTGATGCTTTTTATCAATATTGGTAAACTCTTAATGGTAATCCCTTCAAATATTATTTCTGCCCCCTCTCCCCCCTCTCCTCCCTCTTTTTATATTTAGATTTTAATTATAAATAAGTTACACTTTTTTTTTCTGGGTTACATATGACTTTTATACTCTTTTCTCTATTTTCTATCTTTGTATCTCTTTGTGATTTAGTTTGGGAAGTTCCTTCTCCCATCTTCCAATTCACTAATTGTCTGTGCAGCTATGTTTAATCACTTGGCAAAACCAATCCATTAGGTTTTTCAAATCAGTTACTACATTGTAAATATCTAAAATTTTGATAAGATTCCATTGTATGGTTTTCAGTTTTCTGCCAAAATTCTCAATCTTATCTTAATTTCTTAAAATATAATTATTTCTTAATAATAATACCTTCCCACTTCCTATTGGTAAATTTTTCACATAGGTATTTCAATGTCTGATCTTGACATGTGCATTGTATGGATCCTGTGATTCAGATTCTATATTCTGGTTTTTTGTGTGTGTGTGAATTTCAGTCTTATCTTCATATAGTCTTGCTATGTTTTGGGAGAATAGTAGATATTTCATATAAAAAAACAGATGATTTCATCTTCCTCTGAAGAGGATTTATTAATGCTTATGTTTCTGGCAGGCTGCTAGGATAAGAACAAAAGCATCCTAGATTATTTTAATCCAATCAGGGATTGAGATCTTTTAAACCTGAGCTTTAGTCCTTATAAGAAGCTGTCTATTAGCAATTCTATTTTACTTCTAAGAATTGTTCTCTTCAAGATCTTAAATATTTCCCAGAACTCTAACTCTTTTTTAAAAAAATTTTGAGCATTAATTTGTCATGAGACTAACTCTTTGATAGATCCTGAATTTCAATTTTGTTTCTCTACCTGTGTGAGTTTGTGGAGAATCACTCAGCCTCTTAATGACTGCTTTCAAAATCAGCATAAAACTTTAAGGGGACAGAAGCTCCAGGGGCAGGTTCATTTATCTTGACTTCAGCTCTGGCTCTTATAACATCTTGGTGAATCTGCAATGCTTTGGTATTTCTCTGAAGTTTTCAAACATTATATATATATATATATATATATATACACACACACTATATATGTATATACACACACATATATATATTTCAGCTTTTCTATTCTCATTGAAAGGAATAGTTCAATATTTTAAGTGAGGACAGTCATTCAAAAGTCTGTTACAGTAGTTTAAATGGTAGTGGATGACATCTACCAAAATTCAAGAAATTCAAATGCTGCAGTTGTCTTTCTAACCCTGTCTGCTGTATCTATACCACACACACCTGCTTTACCCTGTGTCACGAGACAGCCTAAACTCACCACATGCCTTCATACTTCTCTGCTTTTTCCATTCTATTTTATCCTTCCAGACATTCTCTTGTTCCTTTCCATCTTTATAGCACGCATGCTTTTCAAAGTGGCACCCCACCCAATAGGAGCTGCCAACTCCCTGCCCATATCCCATGGGTAATCATCTGTATACCCTGAAAACTGAGTACTGGGGGCTTCTGTGAAACTCTGCTCAAGGACTTTTTCACTTCCCAAGAGAGTGCTGGGTCCCTGTGTAAGGAATGCTCCACTAGCATTGACCTCCACTTAGCAATGCACTCTGATTTGCCTTCCTTTTATTCCCTGTCACATTTTCCTACTCCCTGTAGGTATTTGCTGCGATCACCTCTCAAGTAAACAGCATGTATTTGAATCCGGGTTTTCAACTATTGTTTCTGGACAATTTATTTTTAAAAAACACATACTTGGAAGCCTCATTAATACATTTATTGAGAAACCTTCAATGTTTTTACACCTTATAAAATTTTAACAAAAAGATTCCAAGGCAAAAATATCAAGAATATATTACACGTATAAATATGCTTTGATATTGCATGTGGCACATTTAAGAAAAGCAGCCAAGATAGCTTTCTCTGATGAATGCATTTTTGAGAATACAGGATTCAAAAGCCCTATAACTTATGTTGGATAATTAAAAAAGAACATATTTTGTAGCTAATAATTAGTAATACATAGTGATTAAAGAGAATCATTATATAAGAAATATTGAGGCTCTAACCTAGATGATTAGTGAAAGCAAGATCCCTAGCACGTTAGTAACAAGTTGACTGGTAATTTCAAGAGGTGCCAAAAGTTTTAATTTTCAACCCTGGATGAGATTCAGCTGGAAGCACATCTCAAATACCAAAAAACCATTTCATCCAAAGCCCAGTGAGAGGAATCTGCAATCAAAGGATCAGAAGCTTTTGGATAGACAGCCCTGAATGATAAATTTTATGTGAAATTTTCAATTGTTGATAAATAATTCAGTTAAAAAAGGACAATGATCTGTATCATACAGAAAAAATACTACAACCTCTGAGATCAATTTAGTCCCATTGGGGGCATTTATAAATTCTTCTTAAACTTATATCAAGTTAATGTAGATGAAGTTTTAGAGATTTGGAGGCAAAGGGAAGGGAAGAATACCTCTTTTCATATTAATTGGTGAAGAGAAGGATTCTTGATCAAGGAATCTGCGGTAACTGAAGACAAATTTACTAAATCCCCAATTTCACCTAATAAATTTATGTTCCCCATTTAACTCTTAAGTTTTGTCTTCAAGATTATTTTTGAGTTATGTTTGAAACAAAACAGTGGGGAAGGAATAGTTTTTACAATATTTTAGGGACAGGACACTTAACCTACTTGCTAAGGCACAAAGTAAGGAGAAATGAAATCTGGTGTAGACGAATGGAAAATAAAAACTCACTGAACAGCTATTTGAATTGGGTGTATTTACTTCTTTCCTCTTCTTTCCTCATTCCTCTTCTTTCTAGAAGGTCTATATGAATTTATTTTTTTAATATTGCCACACATTTTAATTGATAAAATTTTATATTTTTAACATCATTGTTGTATGTTTATTATGTTTTATTAGAAAATAGAATAAGAAAATAATGTCATTAACCATGACAGTACATTTCCTTGGGTCCTGAATATAATTTAACTAGTTATGTTTCAACATAGAATATTTTTTGAATGGACTTAGAAAGTGGCTGGTTATAGTCTAAGAATATGACAAATCTATCAAACCTTTGTTTTCAACATTGAATCTATAGTTCAGCAGAGCCAAACAAACAATAAATAAAATATAATAAATCGAAAAAGAAAAACAAATGCTCTAGTCAAACAGGCACAGAAAGAAACAGGAAAGAAAATAGGAAAGAGAAAGAGAAAGAATGAGAGAAAAACATTCATTTACTCTGCAGAGGAAAAGAGAACTGGGAAAAAGAAAGTTCATTCATATTTAGGCAGAAAAATACAGGATGACACCTGGCTCTACAAGTGGCAGAAAGTCACTGAAAACCTGTACTATGAAAAGCTCTGGATATTTATAAAAGTAGATAATAAAAAGGACAATAGATCAAAATTCATAAAATATGCTCATTTTGAAAAGTTTTAGTTATAGAGACATTGGGACAAGGCACACCATAGTTTAAGACTGCAATAGAAAAAAATCTGAAATCCCCAAGCCTTCTCTTTGTTCATCTTCCAGTTGTTCCCTTTGCTCATCAGAACAGCCTTTGGCTCTTCAGTTGTGTAGAGGTAAGTTCAGACTGTGACTCTGTTTTGATTGAGCCCTTTTCCATGACCTTGACTTTAAAAGCATGTTAAGGTCTCCTTCAGTTTCTAATCCTCTCTCAGTCTCTTTGCTTTATTTGTTTTTGGTCTCTCTTCACTGGATATGAGACACTCTGTGTAACTGTAGTACTTTGTGTGTTAGTTTTCTATTACTGCCAGAACAAATCACCACAAAATAATTTCAGAGCATGGGAATAAATGGCTACAAGGTGGAGAGTTTTCATGAAGGCTCCCATCCAGGTGGAAACTAATCCATTGCACCAAAGAAAATTAATGCTATCTCATTTCCCACTCTTAGGAGGGGAGCATCCACCAGCAAAGCCAGGTGTGCATATACAGGAAACAGAGATGGGTAGCATAAGCCAGAAGGGAAGGAAAAGCTTCCCTTGCAGTAGTGAGATAGGCAGGCGTTAATGTAAAAGAGTCATGTCATTGCTGACATACAAGTAGTTCATTGGCTTTGTGCTGTAGTACCAAAATTATAGCATCCATAAATACATTATATGGAAAACTATTTGAATGCAATTACAGAGAAGATTACTGAGTTGTACATATGTAAATGAGGGAGCACAAATATGTAAAGAATGACCCTATTGGGCACCACACCTATCGCTGAGAGTATATAAATGCCATGTCCAGATGGTGGCATTAAAACTTAGAAGCCTCTCAGTTACACTCAGCTGAACTCACATCTGCTATCAACATGTCCTACAGCTGCTGCTCTGGAAACGTTTCCTCTCGCTCTTTCGGGGGCTACCTGCACTCCCCAGGCACCTCCTGTGGCTCTTCCTTCCCCTGCAACCTGGTCTACAGCACTAACCTCTGCTCTCCCAGCACCTGCCAGCTGGGCTCCTCTCTCTCCAGTGACTATCAGGAGACTTGCTGTGAGCCCACCACCAGCTGCCAGAAGTCCTATGTGGTGTCCAGTCCCTTTCAGACATCCTGCTACCGCCCCAGGATCTCCTTGCTCTGCAGTCCCTGCCAGACGACTTACTCTGGATCTCTGGGCTTTGGGTCCAGCAGCTGCCACTCCCTGGGCTATGGATCAAGGAGCTGTTACTCCCTGGGCTGTGGATCCAGCGGCTTCAGACCCCTGGGTTATGGAGGCTGCAGCTTCCCTTCTCTGAGCCGTGCATCAGGATTCTACCGCCCATCCTACCTGGCTGCTAGGACCTGCCAGTCTTCTTGTTACAGACCTACCTGTGGATCTCACTTCTATCGATTTACTTGCTAAGTGTCTCGATCATTTTGAGTATTGAGATTAAAGTCTATACTCAATGTAGCTATTGTTTTCTTTTTCACCATTAACCACTATCCTTTTACTCTTCCATCACCAGCTCTTGCATCACTATATTCTGGTAGACTCTGAAATTAATGAGTATCCTAACATTATGTACTAATAGCTACACTATTGATAGAATATATGCTATTTGATTTGCTTCCAAGAGCTCCTGCAAATGAAAATTTTAATCTAATAAAGGTATTTCATCTGGCACCCAAATATATTATTCACATTATTGTCATTATTATTTTGCTTATAGGTTTTGTATCCGGTAATTTGGGGGATTAAAGTAAAAATAAATATGACTAAGTAACTGGATTTGGGGCACATATAATTTGATGGACTTGAGAAGATTTCTGTTGACATTGGGTATGTTCCCCATCAGGAATAATCATTTCTTGGAAGACCATCGTTTGCACTTGCAGACTTGTCTCAACAGCAGTGAGAATGGCCTAAGACTGGGACACATGTATTTCTGCTGATAGAGGAAAACAAAGAAAGAAATTAATATATGAACTAGAAATGCAGACAACAAGAATAACATATAATTTATAAGGTGAGTCGTACACTTAGAGAAAAACATACTCAAAAGTCTAATATCTGAGTGTGGATTTTCAGCCAACAATAAAATGAGCCTTAAGCAACTCTCTAAGACAGACACTTTGCTCCTTGTTAGTTGGCAAAAGTGTCAGGATCCCTGCCTCCCACAAGTGGGGTGGCTCTGAGCCTCACCTGCAAACATGTATAAGAAGAATCACAATAATCTTAAGTGGGAGTAACTGGATTCAGGAGTTGTGGGCAACTTCCTGATGCTTCTCCAAGGTTCAACCTCAATCAAGTTAAGAGCAATGCACCTGAGCAGAGTTGAACAAACATTTATATTCATTAGTCTTAGTGTGGTTCCTCCTTTCCCCAAGGCAGAGCTAAAGTCAAACTTTTCTGTGCAGACACATTTTTGGCACAAGATCCCAAGAAGCAAGTATGAGAGTTCACACATGGATAAAGAATTAAAGAGGAAAATCTCATGAAAGGGTACACTTTAGAGTTGGTTTTATGATGAGCAACTTGACCTCAATCCTGCAAGGACTTTTTAGGAGCATATAGAATGACTCTTGGAATTGTCCACCTCAGAATCAGATCAACAGGGAGAAGCATTTATCCATCAGCTTCTATTTATGTGGGTTGAACAATATCCAAGATGTATAATTTCCTGGAACCTCGTAAGTGTGCAAGGGAAGAATCACAGTGGGCTCCTTCTGTGTTCTAACTGTGACCTTGGAGAAGGCCATGTACAGTAAAATAATGTTGCATATTCTTGAGGGGAGATGCTGTCCATGCAAAGGGGGTTGAAGCCTATGTGAAATTGTTTGCCATAGCTATGCCTGGGATCATAGGCTAGAGTATACTATATGGGCAGGCACAAGGAAGTATTAGCTATACCATTTTCATTTCCTATTCAAACATCCCTGTGAGAAAGAAAAACACTATATATTATAGACCTTTCAGACGTGAGGGACTGGAAACTCAAAAGGATTTGAAACTTGCCAAAGTTTATAGATCAAGGATCATTCTAGTCGAATTTGATCTCTTGAGTTATTTTTTTTTCTGTTGCTCTTTTCTGATTTTTTTTCTTTCATTTTATTTTCTAATATACAACTTCTAAGTTAACTAACGAATCCTTAGTATTTCTAGTCCTTAGAAATTGCTCCATCTGAATAGACTTAATCTACTATTGAACTTATTTCATTAGCCTCATGAATAGTATTAGGTTGGTGCAAAAGTAATTGTGGTTTTGGACTGTGAATTTTAAATCATTATAACTAGGCTCAGTCACATCTTTATTAATCAAAATAGGAACCATTACAATCAACACATTTTTGCCAATAAAATAATTTGTTTATTCCTGTAGCATAAAAATCTGTGCTTTGGGATTCCACAAACTCTTGGAAGGCATTTTCTGCATCCTGTTGGTTGTGGAAGTGTTTTCCCTCCAAAAAGCTGTTGAGATGCTTGAAGAAATGGTAGTCAGTTGGCGAGAGGTCAAGTGAATATGGCAGATGAGGCAAAACTTCATAGCCCAATTCGTTCAATTTTTGAAGTTGTGCAATGTGTGGTTGGGCATTGTGGAGAAGAATTGGGCCCTTTCTGTTGACCAGGCATTGCAGTTTTCAGTGTATTTTATAGATTTGCTGAGCATATTCTCAGATGTAATGGTTTCACCGGGATTCAGAAAGCTGCAGTGGATCAGACAGGCAGCAGACCACCAAACAGTGACCATGACCTTTTTTTGTTGCAAGTTTGGCTTTGGGAAATGCTTTGGAGCTTCTTCTCGGTTCAACCACTGAACTGCTGATTGCTGGTTGTATAAAATCCACTTTTCCTTGTACACCACAATCGGATCGAGAAATGTTTTGTTGTTGTTGTGTACAGTAAGAGAAGACAATGCTTCAAAACGATGATCTTTTTGATTTTCGGTCAGCTCATGAGGCACCCATTTATCGAGCTTTTTCACCTTTCCAATTTGCTTCAAATGCCAAATAACTGTAGAATGGTGAATGTTGAGTTCTTTGGCAACTTCTCATGTAGTTGTAGGAGGATCAGCTTCCATGATTGCTTTCAGTTGGTCATTGTAACTTCTGATGGACAGCCCCCGAGCTCCTCATCTTCAAGGATCTCTTCTGCTTTGTAAAACTTCTTGAACCACCACTGCACTGTATGTTCCTTAGCATTCCTGGGCCAAATGCATTGTTGATGTTGTGAGTTGTCTCCGCTGCTTTACAACCCATTTTCAACTCAAATAAGAAAATCGGGAGGCCGAGGTGGGCGGATCGTTTGAGCTCAGGAGTTCGAGACCAGCCTGAGCAAGAGCAAGACCCCATCTTTACAAAAAATAGAAAGAAATTATCTGGACAGCTAAAATTATACATATAGAAAAAAATTAGCTGGGCATGGTGGCGCATGCCTGTAGTCCCAGCTACTTGGGAGGCTGAGGCAGAAGGATTGCTTGAGCCCAGGAGTTTGAGGTTGCTGTGAGCTAGGCTGACGCCATGGCACTCTAGCCTGGGCAACAGAGTGAGACTCTGTCTCAAAAAAAAAAAAAAAAAAAATCGCTCAAATTTGCTTTTTGTCTAACATCATTTCCATAGTCTAAAATAAATATAAAATAAACAGCAAGTAATAAGTCATTAGCAAAAAAACCATAAGTTGAGAAATACACATTAAAATTATATATAACCTAACTACATTTATTTAAGAATGTATTCCAATATCGAACAGTAAATCTCAACAATGCTAAAACTGCAATTACTTTTGCACCAACCTAATATTTAAAATACAGAATAAAAATAAATTTATAATTTAGGAGAACTCTAAAGAATGTGAACTAATATATATTTAAAAAATTTGTATTAACTTTTTTTTTTTTTTTTTTGCAGCTCCAAACTCCTAAGCTCAAGCAATCCTCCTGCCTCAGCCTGCCAAGTAGCTAGAACTACAGGTGGGCACCACTGCACCTGGTTAATATTTAAATTTTTTGTAGAGATGGGATCTTGCTATGTTGCCAAGGCTGGTCTCAAATTCCTGGCCTCAAGTGATTTTCTCATCTCGACTTCCCAAAGTGCTGGGATTAGAGTCACGAGCCACCACTCCCAAACTGTACTAACTATTATACCAAATAACAGACTGATAGAAAAATATGTGGTGGCATCTCAGGAAGAAATTGTTAGAAACTCTGAGTGCTATTACAATTCTTATATCATTCATTTTAATTATCATTATTAGTATTAGTAGTGTCACCTAGCTTATTCAGATCTAGGATTCAAGATGATAGATATAAAGTGCTTCCTTTAATAATACTGAACAATATGAACAAGAGTAGTGAAATTGCCAAAATCTCGTGACATTTCACTAATTCTGTAAACCAGATTCTCACTTTGATAGAGCCATACAGAGAGAACTCCTGGAAAAGTTCTTGAGTAGAGTAGTTGAGAGGAAGCAGAAGAAGTGTAGGATTTGGAAAACAAGATTGAGAATCTAGCATAGAAGACTCTATAGCTCAAGCAAGAAACATAAGAAAAATCCTTGGGTAAGCTTTGCAAAATCATAATGACTTAGCAACACTAACAATGACTTAAAAATCAATAAAATGATGGCTCAAACATAATACAACACATGAAGGTGAAAGTGGCAATTGATAAGGTAAGGAAAAGTATTGATTGCCAACATTATTTATTTAATATTTTTAAAATTTCAAAATATGATGGGTGTACACATAATTTCAAGTATATAAAAATGTTTAATTTTTTCTGAATTGCAGATTCCATTTTTATTGGCAGAATATTTTAGCTTATTTGGATGCAAAATTGAGTCATGTATTTACCACGGTTAAAAATGAATTTCTTCTCTGTAGGGTTGTTTCTTGTCTTCACAATGATGTTGTCCTTTGTCCAAATTTGTAATTTTTATTGTTATTGAGAAAACAAATGATTTCATCTTCAATGTTGAATTTTTTAAATGATTTTACATTAACATCATCAAACAGAAAATTAAGAACTTTCCATGGCTTTACTTGGATTCTTTGGGATGGATGAAGAAATCAAACCATTATTGGAATTAATTCACTTTCTGTTTGAAGTATTTGACTATACCGGTATAAAACTGCGTTCGTTTAATCTTGAGCAATGTTTTTCTTCTGCTAATGGAGGGACATATTATCAGCTATCCTTTCCATCTTTTTGTTCATTCACAAGAAAACTTAGGACTTAACATGAGTGAAAATGATTTAAAACAGTTATTTGACCTAAATGAAAATGTATGCATCAGAGAGATATATTGACATATCTTTTGAAACTGCTAATGATAAATAATCATTTTGGAGACAGTCTTCTTAAAAGTTTTGCTATCTTTTGAAGAAGATACTGATATTTGTTCAGTAAAATTACATCTTCTATTTTGCATGTGGTTAATGGATATCACCTACATTCATGTTAATAAATGTTATCAAATTGTTGTACGCGTTATGTACTCATCATCAACTTCCTTTAGTAGTCAAAACTCAGAATTTTCCCTTTTTTTTTCTTCATAAAAAGCAAACTTTTATTTTTGGCTCATTTTTCCTAAAAGGATGTTTTTTACATAGAATTTGCTTTTACCAAACAATAAAGTAAATAGCTGTAGATTTAAGCAATATAATAAATGGCCAAACCAGTATAGTGATTGATAGCATTTAAATTATTCTTTATATGCTCTGTGGCAGCCTCAATTTCATGCCCATAGTTCATGTACGCCTAAGCAGTAATTCTCAAATTTCCCACTAACTCCACCTACTGTTGGCTTGGTGGATATTGCTACATCTTGCAGGCTGTGCAACAGGCCATAGAACTACCAGTTAGGTTGGAACAACAAATCACCACCCCCCAAAACTTGAACATGTGGACTCTCCTATTGTTTGTATCTGAGTGTAGCTTGTTTATCAAGTGATCTCTCTGCATGCTTTCTTTGATGGAAAAGTGATAGTTCTATTTTATTCAGAAATGGCAAGAAACAGAGGGATACCTTTCTTCTTTCAGATTTAACAAAATTAGACAAAAAACTCTATTCACTGTACATGTAACATATTCTCTACTAGATAAAACCATGCCAAAAGTAAACTGGAGATTTCTTAAACCAATCATCACTTATGTTAATAAAATTATTACTGATTATAAATAAGAAAGTAAAAAATCTGAGACAATTGCCACATCGGACTTGATAGTGAGACAAAAAGGAATAAACCAAGATATATTATCATCCTGGGTGTAAGGATCTAGATCATTTGTACCTTTCATAATGTTGTTCTTAAATAATGAAACATTTGGGGTATAACTGCTGATTCAACCATTATCAACTGCCTTAATATTTAGCTGAATCCTGTAATGAGAGAATATTTGCATTAATTTCAAATATTTTTTTTCAAACAAATGCTATCAACCAAACAACTCAAAAAAAAAAAAATAAAGCAAATTGGGAATTCATAAATTTATAGAACTGATTATATAAAAAATATTGGTCCTCTTTGCTAATAAATGTTGAAATATGTTAGAGATTTCATTTAGAGACTTGATTTCTTACTAGGCAATAAGGCTGGGGGAACTGGAGCCCTCACCAAATCTAACTCACTAGCTAACATCAAGCTTTTTCCTGGATATCCTCACTCCAGATTCTCATATATTTTAGAATATATTTCAGAAGAGTAATCATCCTTTAAAAATTATGTAGTCTAGTCAATTTAATATTCACTGCAAATTATAATTATTTTACATAAAACATTGTATTTTCTTACTACCTATGGAAAAAAATGGCCACAGTTATGAGTTTTAGTCTTAAGACTTTGTACTTTTGGCTTGTCATGTAAGGTATTAATGGTGAAGTAAACAGGAAAGATAAAAAATTTTCTGCCAGATCAAAAAGAAAATTAGACAATTTTACTCTTTAAAGTTAAAAATTTTGGTTCTCTGTGGTATCTCCATACTCCTTTCCATAGGGATTGTACTAGTTTGAAGTCCCACCAACAATGTATGAGTGTTCCTATCTCTCCACATTCATGGAGCATTTGTTGTTTTGGGATTTTTTTTGATAAAAGCTATTCTCACTGGAATTAAGTGATAGCTCATTGTGGTTTTGATTTGAATTTTCCTGATGATTAGAGATGTTGAGCATTTGTTCATATGTTTGCTGGCCACCATTTGATCCAGCAATCCCAATTTGGATATTTGCCCAAAGGAAAAAAAAAGACATTCTATAAAAAAGACATCTGCACTCAAATGTTTATAGCAGCACAATTCACAATTGCAAAGAGATGGAAACAACCCAAGTGCCCATCAATACATGAATGGATTAATAAAATGTATACAATGGAGTACTACTCAGCCATAAAAAATGGTGAACTGATACTTCTAGTATTAACCTGGATGGAACCAGAGACCATTCTTCTAAGTGAAATATCACAAGAATGGAAGAACAATCATCACATATACTCATTATTAAATTGGAACTAATCGATCAACACTTACGTGCACATACAGAAATAACATTCATTGGAAATAAAGCAGAAGGGAGTGGGGAGGAGGGGATGGGTAAATTCACACCTAGTGGGTACAATGTACACTATCTAGGGGATGGGCACACTTATAGCTTTTACTCAAATGGTACAAAAGCAATTTATGTAACCAAACGTTTGTACCCCTGTAATATTCTAAAATTAGAAAAAACAGATGGTGATCTTTTTAAATGCACACATTTTGGAGAAATATTTGATTTTACTAATGTTTTATAATTGGATATCATAAGAGAAACATTGTAATTAAAATGAGCAGAACCACCCCCCAAAATGTGGTTTAAAACATTCTAAATAAGTACACGATACAGAAAAAAAAAGCCAGGTATTTAAAAGTAGTTATGAAAATAAAAAGTAAACAAAAAATATGAAAGCAGATATGCAGATATCATATAACATTTTTATTTAAACATACAACATTTTCCACTTCATAAAATTTAAAACAATTGTACTTGGGAAAATTAATAGAAGATGCATTAAGAAAAAGTATGCTCCATTATCGCATGTCTCATAATCATAAGAAAGCAGTTTTGGCATCTTTATCCAATGAATATATTGTCCAGTTACTGGAATTCAAATTATACCTATGATGAGTAACTGTGGAAGTCAAATTTGTAGGCCAGTGATAGGCTAGGAAATCAATACATACTATGGATCTTGATATAGTAGGTATTGTATTTACATTTTTGGTTCTTCAAACATGTAATCAGTAGAAGCCAGATGCACAGGCTGGTTGGTAAGAAGCAGACCAGCAGCTTCTAGAAGAGAAGTAGGTTGGGCCATAAAATTTGGATCTATAATTTAGGGATGAGAAAGCCTCGGGGCCACAACCCACGGATTGGAAGCCACTGGATCCAAAGCCCAAAGATTGTGAACCACAATCAAATGATGGAAAGCCCCTGGACCCAAAGCCTAGAGATCCAGAGTAAGTCGTCTGGCAGGGCCTGCAGAGCAAGGAGGTCCTGGGGCGGTAGCAGGACGTCTGAAAGGGACTGGACGCCACATAGGACGTCTGGAAGCTGGTGGGCTCATGACAGCCACTGTAGGGAGAGGAGCCCAGCTGGCAGGTGCTGGGAGAGCAGAGGTCAGGGCTGTGGACCAGGATGCTGGGGAAGGAAGAGCCACAGGAGGAGCTTGGGTAGCGCAGGTAGCTCCCAAAGGAGCGGGAGGAGAAGTTTCCAGAGCAACAGTTGTAGGACATGTTGACAGATATGACTTATAAGGTTCTGAGTTTGAATGTCACTTCTTGGACTGAGGCATTTATATACCTTTATCATTGGGTGTGTTATTTACATAGCACATAAAAACAGGTTACCTGCCACTTTTAAATGGATTGAAAAGATCGTCATGGGTAGACATATGTAGTTTTTGTGGTTTTACAACTGGAAAATGCAGTAATGTTTGTGCCTTGGAATTCAGTTAATAATGTTGAAACTTCAAAGCTATTAATCATCTTCCCTTACCAAAGGTCACCCTGCAGATCATTCAGAGAACTACTTTAGAGGTAGACAGTGTCTGGGCTGAGGGAAGCTGGCTTAATTAAAATAATTGATACTCCTTTCACAATCTGTCTCAAAATTGTTGCCATCTGGCTAGCAAGGTTGCCAGTTAACCAGTCTATTCATAGTCATTTCTTTTAAACAAAAACATACATTGATTGTCATCTCAAAGAGGCAAGCTAACTTAATGAATAGTGTCATCAGAATGCAGCAATGATGATATGCAAGATGTATTCGGTTTTTTAAATTACAATCTGACCACAACTTGAATGGCTTTAATAAAATATTAACTGATAGATTCCCTTCATATCTTGTGTTCCTGCTTAAAACTGTATGCAGACTACCAAAAGCCAGTCTTAGCTTTTCTTTTTGTTTGTTTCTTTTTGTGTGTGTGTTTACTATTGAGTGAGTTAAATATTATAAATTACTTTATGCAGTTTTGGAATGTTAGAGATTATTTATCACAGACGCTGAAAAAACATTAAAAAATAAAAGCAAAACATGGCAAAAATGTTCAATGTATTTTTAACCACTAAGTCAGTGTTTCCCACTAAAAGGATTTCTCAGAATGTAGAAAGCCCACTCGTTTTAAAGAAAGTTTGTAAAGTAATTACCTTGAAATTCTGGCCAAAGGAGCTATCTTAAGAAGAGGCTTCCTTTGCCTCAGAAAGCAACAGAAATCACTTTGACTTAAATTGTTTCCAGGTGTTTCTGACAAGTATTAAAAATTTTCTAAAATAATGGTCATATTTTTTCTTATTCTCTGACTTATGTTCCACCTTTCTGTAATAGTGTCATGAAGACTGATCTCTTGAGGAAGAGGAGAGATTGAGAAGGTTTATCTTGCTGTGGCTTCTGTGCTGTTTGATTTGTTCATTTTAGAGAAAAGCATTTCCCTTCTACTTCTGAACAAATGTGCTTGGATACAAAACACCCATTTTTTTTTTTTTTGAGAAAAGAACATTCAACTTTACTTAGTACCTGATCTCATAGAATATTCTTCCACAGAAATAGCTTATATAAGAATGGATGGCATTGAAACAAAAAAACAAAATTCAATTTAGGTGAGTTAAATATTTATGTGGATGTTTTGATGTTCAATATTTTATTGACAAATACACCAGGAGGTTTGGAACCTACTAGAATGCTTTTTGCTATTCACAATTAAGAAGCCTAATAAATAAGAATTGTTTATGTTAGAGACAGAGGAAAAACTATGACACCTAATAAATGAAACATGATTGGAGATCAATTTGTCTACTCAAAATGTTTAGACTCATAAAGTCTACAGTTTGGAAGGGAGTTGGGCAATTACCTCCAGCCTTCTGTCAGATTGGAATTCCACTTGCAGCATCCTGATTAGATAGTCCTGGTGCCCTCAAGATGGAAATCTCGTTACCTGCAAAAGCAGCTTGTTTTAAATTTTTAGCTGAATCTTCCAATCAAACTTCCACCTAGTAATTCTGATTCTTCATAGAAAGAGTCTCAGGTCATTTCCATTGTACAATATATCAGTTTCGAAGGTGGATGTCATAAGAGGTCTGCCATTTCCTGAACCCATGCCATAGTTAGCTATGGTGGACTTTATGGGAGAGTCCAGAAAAATCCTTGTGACACTAGCACTCCAGGCAGAATATATATGTCACTTGATACTTGCACTGTACTGGAGGTCCCAAAGGCATTCATTCTTTTTCACATTACCATCTCTTTTGATACCCTTCCCACACCCATATTTCAATTTATAAAGGTCATGTGTAACTATGAATTCTTTAAGTCCTTGATTGTTCTGTGAAGTCTATATAGAATATAGACACTTTCCTCATTTCTTGCTATTCTTTTTCCTCTGTAGTAAAACTAGACCATTTGAGAGGAACAAAAATAAAGAATAAAGGCTCATATTTTATATGTAGTACATATTATTTTCTTCTCAATAATATCAATACCACCAAAAAATTACTTAAATCTTATGGGGATTTTTTTTTTAAATCAAACTTATTAATGACTTTTATCAAGATGCAAATCAACTTTTGAGCTAGGCATGTCTTGACTTAAATATTTTCACAATGTAACTAACATTAAAAGCACTTCTGCAAATATTGGACCCTTCATTCTTAGATACTCATGCACACAAGGGTGACTTCACTACTTGTGCTATAAGAAAATTAAACCCGAATGTGCTAGGCACTCATTTGGCATCTTTGTCAATTAAGGGTTGTTATTGGGTTGTTTCTTCTGTAAAGTTCATGAGATTTGAGAGAAGGAATGTATACTGAGAAACTCCTTTTCTGGTCTCAGTTGAGTTCCTAAACTTGGAGCAATATAAATATCCCTTCCAGATTACAAAATATTTTTTAGATCTTTAAAAACAATTGAATTTTCACTGTTTACCCATTTGATCCAGTATACTGAAGGAAGGATGAATAAAGGATCAATCTCATAGGGTTATAGTGGTTTTCAGTCTACCCAAGCAAGATGAATGAGAACAGGTATTTTTATTTCATGAACAATTGCTTTGAAAACCTAATGAAATTCTTTCATTTAAAAGTCTGCATTCATAATAAAAGGTCTTTGAAGGTTAATGTATTTCATTTTGTCTGGAGACTAATTAAGTATTCTCATTAAAATGGGCACATGCTACCACACTCATTGCTGGGGTATATAAGTGTGCAGTACAGAAGGCAGCATTCACAGTCACAAACTCCTCGCTGCAACTCGGGTGAGCTCAGAACTCCTGACATGTCTTCCAACTACAGGTCTGGAAAATTCTCCTCCCGCTCTCCTGGAGGTTACCTGGGGTATCCAGCTTCCACCTGTGATTCTTCCTACCCCAGCAATGTAGACTATTCTCCCAGCACCTGCCAACTGGGCTCCTCTCTCTACAGTGACTGTCAGGAGAACTGCTGTGAGCCCACCGGCTTCCAGACGTCCTATGTGGTGTCCAGGCCCTGCCAGACGTCCTTCTACCGTCCAGAGAATACCGTCTTCTGCAGTCCCTGCCAGACGAATTACCCTGGATCTCTTGTATACGGAAACGCCGGCTTTGGATCTTTTGGCTATGGAAGCGCTGGCTTCCAGTCTCTGGGCTGTGGGTCCAGGTTCTACCGCCCGACTTTCTTTTCGTCCAGGAGTTGCCAATCAACTTGTTACCAGCCAGCCTTTGGCTCTCGCTTTTTGGGGTGCTGAATATTCCTCATTCTTTCATGATTATTTCTGCACTTTCTGGAGCTTTAACACTCAACCTGCCTGATATCTCTGATTGTTGACCATCAGCATCACTTCACCTTCAAGACTTCCTGGAAATATGTGATTTACTGTAGATAAATCAACCTTGGCCTGGGAACTTTCGTAAATCTGACATGATAGCTATCTTGAATTTTGATTTTTTATGCCAATGCCCAGAATCACTTCTGTTACCACCTTTCTAAAATTCTTCTCTTGTTATTTTCCTAGAATTCTTTCATTCAAGTTTATTTCAAACAGATATAGTATTTTAAATAAACTTATTTCTCGAGCATGAATTCTGGCATTTCATTTGGTTTCATTAATATTCATTTAGTGAATGCATCCCTTACCTTCAACTGTCTTCATTAAGTAAACTACTTTTTTTGTTGTTTCATATGTTTTAATGATATTTTGTAGGATAGAAAACAGAAAGTTTAGAGGAATAGTTAAATATATAACATATCTCATGTCTTGAGAGGTTTGTATTCCCTCATAAGTGCATTTGTTCATATAATTGCTTCAGAAAATTTTATTTTCAGCTAGGCATTCATTGAAAAAAATATTTATTGAGTTCCTATTATATACCAGGCATTGTACGGAACAAAGACACAAATTCTCTGCCTTCAACAAGCTCACACAAATAACATTCTAACTTACCATTATGTGGCAAGTACAATAATGGGGATAAGAACTTAAGATTCAGTGGGAACACAAAGAAGGACTTCAAAAAGAGTCTGAGAAAATCATATAAAACTCATTATTGAAAATAGAAAAAGTTAGCACTTTCTTAAAGGGGAAAAAACAAACCTTACTGATCTATTGTGTCAGTTGGAGTCCTTTGAAAAGCAGCTGCCAAATGAGATTAGACATGAAAAGGTTTTATTGGTGAAAATACAAGTGAGGGAGAAAGGGAAGGGGGTTGGAGAGGTGGCCTGGGAGAGCAATTTTTCAGTGGTATATATCTGATTTCAGCGAAGGACAGAGGAAGGAAGGAAGGAAGTTTGGCTTAGAAGAAATTTCTTCAGGGCAATTCTAAGCAAGCTTCAGCCAAGTCACCATCAAAGGAGCCCCACATCTCACCTGAACGGGCCTGCTTTATTACCCCTGCCAAGCTCATGTGCTGAGCAAGACCCGAAGACAGCATGACCTTGGCACAAGCGCAGTGGTAGAGTCTAACACCAGCTGCCGAAACTGTCAGTCAATAATGCTCCCTGAATAGGAGATACGAGAGGGCCATTTTCATAGCTTCCATGTTCACGATATTTATTCTTATCCTAAGTAAGCCCAAACACTGATCTAAAAAAGTGGTAAAATAATAAATGATAACATGGAATTTTTCATGAAAGAAATTTAGTACAATTTATTTTTCTTACTTTGATCAAAGAGTCAATTATTCTGTCAAATCCTGTACAGGACCCATTGAAAGAAAATATAACCCTGCAACTGAATATGAGAGAGAATTGAGAATTATTACACGGTTATCTTTTATTTTAACTGATGTATTAAGTAAAAAGGATTCAGTAGGGCAAAATTTGGAAACTGCGTCATTTTTCTAACACCCCTGAACATTGCACTTGGTCTGAGGGCTCTAGCTTCCCTGAATCTCCGAACAACATGACAGTTTGATCCATGATCACACTGAGATATTAAGAAACATTTTCCTTTCACATTAGTAGGTAAGTTCAATGTAGTGTAAATTAAAAACCAGTCTTACAACCACAATCAAAGCTTCCCCTTTTTCTCTCTGTCATGTGATTCCACAGGCCACTAGTGGTTTGGAGGAGCTTGATCCTTTCTTTCCTTAACCTTTTTTTGGTTTGTTTGTTTTGTTTTATTTTGTTTGGAGACAGTCTCACTCTGTCACCCTGGGTAGAGTGCAGTGGTATCATTGTAGCTCACTGCAACCTTAAACTCCTGGGCTCAAGTGACCTTCCTGCCTCAGTCTCCCAAGCAGCTGGGACCACAGGCATGCTCCACCATGCCTGGTTTAAGTTTTCTATTTTTGGTAGAGACAGGATCTCACTCTTGCTCAGGTTGGTCTCAAACTCCTAAATTCAAACAATCTTCCTTCCTTGGCCTCCCAGAGTGCTAGGATTACAGGTGTGGGCCACCTCACCTGGCCTTTCTTAATTTTCTTAACTCCAACTTGTTTTCCATCCGTGTGCTGCTCCTAGCTGCTTCTGTTCCAGCCAAGAAAAAGGATGGGATGAGAGGAAACAACAGTCAAGGCCTTCTGTCTCAATGTGATGCCATGATGCTTAGACAACCTGTGTCAACATGGATTTCGTTGTCTGCTAGGGGAAATGTTTAAGGGGAAAAGGTAAGATAAACCAATGAATCATGTCAGTGTATGCTTTAGGAAACTCCTACAGATTAATTTAGGAAAGCTAACAGTCTGCAGACCTGGATAAATAACTCCCTAATTAAGCGAGAGTTTATGTATCAAGAGACTAATGTCAGTACCCTCTGTTTGCTGTGCCCACCAATTTCAAGCTATCATATAATAAGTATGCCCAATGCCAATCAGTTCCCTGGCTTGAAAGAACCATTGTAAGCCATTTGAGCTCAGAATGTCATTTCTAAGACCCTTCACCCCTCTTTAGAAATACAACAATACAAAAAAAAAAAATCTCTGTCATATTGGCATTCTTCCTTACTGCAAGGACTTCAAATATACTTCATTTTGCCTTGTTAACAGATTTTCTGGTGATGTTACACATTGTTAAATAGAAACATAAAGGGCTGTGCCCCTAACAGGTGCCATGTCTTGGCCATTAAATGTCCTCAGTTATCACATGCTCTGGACTGAATGTGCCCCCTCTCCTCTAAATTCATATGCTAAAATCCTAATTTCCAAGGTAATGGTACTTGGAGATGGTCCTTTGAGAGGTAATTAGGTTATAAGGATGGAGCCCTGGTGATGGAATTAGTATCCTCATAAGAAAAGACACAAGAGACTTTGCTTCCTCTCTCTCTGCTCCGTGCCATGGAAGGGCATAGGGAATGTGGCCATCTGCAAAGCAGGAAAAGAACCCTCTCCAGGAACCAAATTGGCCAGTACGTTGTTCTTATACATCCCAGCCTCCAAGAACTGTGAGAAATAAACTAACCTGTTTAAGCCACCCAGTTTATGATATCTTGTTATAGCAGTCCAAACTGACTAAGACACTTCAGATGTCTGAATACTGACTTTTTCCATAGTGGAGATTTTGTGTGTTTTCCAGAAACTACCCTCTTACTACTCCAATCCCATCTGTGGGACTTTTTGCACTGAACCATACTCCTGGCTGAGTTAGCTACCCTCTCATAACTTCTCCCTGTATCCTTACCCTCAGTTCCTACCCACCAGTGCTACACACCTCCCAACTTTCTTCTACTAGGATCCATTTGCCTCGGTGGTAGTCCTCTTGGAAACATACGCACTCACTGAAATATCCATGGAAATGCAGCTTGGTCCTATAGCAGGTGTCTTTGATGCAGCTGAAGTTAATGGTTCACTGTGGCATTTTAAGAGAGAATACTAGTTTAGTCTCAGTGACCCCCAAACTCCAGGAAATACAAAAACACTCAAAATTTTCTGCCTGGGAAAGCAATTCCATGGAAATTCTATTTTCTTTTATTAGCATAACACTTCTAGTGAATGAATCCTGTACTTCTAACTATTTTCATTAGGTAAACATTTTTTGTTGCTGTTTTCTTAGTTTCGTATGTTTTATTCAAGCTTTTTGTTGAACAGAACCCAGAAAGTTTAGAGAAAAGTTGAAATATATAACAGATCTTAGTCTTGAGAGGTTTTTATCCCATGATAGAGCATTTGATCGTATAATTGGTTGAGACTTTTTCTTTTCAATTAGGCATTTATTGAACAAATATTTATTTAATTCCTATAATATAGAACATTCTTACTGTACAGAATGAGACTCCTGTCTCCCCTTCTGGCCAGCCACCACACTCTAGGTCCTCATGACTGTCTCACCCTTCACAAAGAGAGGGATGCAGTGTATGTGTGCATGTATGTGTGTATGTGCATGTGTGTGCATGCCTGTGTGTGCGTGTGTGTGTGTGTAGGGGTGGTACCATCCTACGAGAATGAAACTTAGTTCATGTTAAGCCAGTCTCTCTTATAAATGCCTAAAGTTTTCCTGATGGGTATAAGGCTCACATAAACTGTAAACTGTGATAGCCACATATTCTCATGGGAATGTGACTCTGATGTGTTTCTATTTATCAGTATTTGACCTCAGCTTTGGAGACTCCACAAACTCATAGCACATGTGAAAGCTATCATGTAACATACTTTTACAAAAAGATACTAAAAGGAAACTCAATGTATAGGCTCAAGAGCGAGAAAGTGATATAAATAGCTTCAATCCTATATGAAATATCTTGGATAGTCACAAAGATAGAGTCATAGTCAATAGAACCATACTCTCACAGAACAAATGACTTTCTATACAGCTTTTCCTGTATATCAGGGGTCCAAAAATGATGGCTGGTGGGCCAAGTGCAGCTGACACCTGCTTTTGTAGATAAACTTTATTGAAGTTTATGCACAGCCATAAGTGCATCCATTTACATGCTATCACGGCTTTCATGCTGCAATGGCAGAGTTGAGTAGTTGCGACAGAGACCATATGTCCCTCAAGGCCTGAAATATTTATTATCTGGCCATTTTCAGTAAAAAAAGTTTGCCAATTCCTGCTTTATATGGTTGAATATTCTCTAAAATTTTTACCATAGTGTTTCAATTTCTGGTAACTACAATGAAAATATATCAGTTAATTCTTCTCACTCCTTTTCTTTGGCTGCATGTATACTTGGAAACATCAGTGAGTGTCTCCAAACATCACCATAAATGGCTGCTGTGTTATTTAAAAATTTGAAATGAATAAACTGATGAACAGAGCATTTTACTGATCATCAAAATTTTTCTGTTTGAATGAGAGTGTTGGGTGCTTTGATGAATAAACAGAACTCCTTCTACGTTTAAAAAATTAGAATAATATAAATAATGTCTAGCATTTATTATTATATGGCAAGTGAATAATATGAACAACTGAATATCCAATCAATTCTGTCAGGAAGGCTCTAGTGTAGACTCCACTTTACAGATGAAGAAATTGAGGCCCAGAGAGGTCAAATAAGTCTTCCAGTTTAACAGTGCTGCTAAGTGATGGGATCTGTTTTATCCCGTCTGGTTTGGTCCTGGAGCCTGCGCTCTTAACCACAATACTCTATTATTGATTTTTTATTGCCCTGACATGATAAATGGCTAGGCAATGACTTAGGGAGGAAATTGGTGAGGGAATTTTGACATTCTGTACTGCAAGAGCCCTGAAGCTCATATCTACATTGTCAAATGTTGATCTCAGTCCTTCCTCAAAGGGATAGCTCCCCTTTACACTCAAGACTGTGACGGATCCTTCCTGCTTGTGACTGCTTTCATTTACAGCAAACTGTTTTGTCCAGAATCTTACATCATACCCTTATCTCCAGCCCAAGAGAAGGTACTGACAACCTCAGAAACAGGAGAAAATATATAGCTACTTGAGTTCTAGATTGCTCATATTTTGCCATTTTGAAGGACCATTCGCTCACCTTGATGTTCCTAAATCACGAAAGCAACCTTTTCTATTATGTAGAAAGATGGAGAGAGAAAATAGCGTTGGGTCCACAGCCCTGAGACTTGGCTTTCAGGGTGAATCCATCATGATGTGTGTAACCTTGAGCAAATTGCCTCCCCTCCTTGAGCCTCAGGCTCCTCATTTGTTAAATGAGAATGTTGTACTGAATAATTTTTAAGGTTTCTTTTAACTCTAAAATTGGAAATAGAATTCACATTTTTTTAAAAAGGATGATTTGGAAGTTAATGAAATCTGAAATAATCAGACATGAATGATTTAAATAGTTTTTTTAGCATTATGGACAGAATAAACTTGTCTCTATATACATAAGCAATTTTTTTGCAATTTATTTTTACCTATGAATAAGTAAATGCATGTTTTCAAATGACTTTGTTAGGTCACAAAACTTGTTCACCTCCACAGCCTTCTTTCTCTCACTCCCTTAGCCAATGACCCCTTGACTCAGGGTCCCCCCACCACTTTTAGGCTTTGATGAAATACCGCACCTGGGTGGAGTGTGGGGTCTGACTTCAAGAATGCTTCCTCCAAATATCCTTCAATGTGGTGCCACTAGCCTCACAGTGAACCTGATCCATAGTAACAGGAGATGGGAGAACGAGAAAAGATAAATTTCACCTGGCTTCTCTATTCCATGAATTACTCTGAGAGGTATTCTTTGCAGCCCCTCCAAGAGAAATTGCTAGTGATTAATGAGCCTGCCTGCCGGGTGACGTGGTGTGTAACTTTGTGCCTCATTACGAAGCAGTACTCAGAGCACTAACCCACCACACTGCACTGCACTGCAGTGTGTGTTGCTTGCTGCACTTGCACGCTTTCTCACCCTCATTGCCATAGACTTGCACGTCCCAAATAAAGGGTTAGTCCTCAATCCTTGCCTCAAGTTTCATATTAGTCAGAGTTCTCCAGAGAAACAAAACCAATATGATCTCTTTCAATATGATCTCTTCTTTGGGGAGGGGGGAGATAGAGAGAGAGAGAGATTTATTAGGAGGAATTGGCTCACATGGTTATGGAGGCTGGGAAGTCCCAGTCTGCACCTGTAAACTGGAGCCCCAGGAGAGCTGGTGGTGTAATTCCAGTCTGAGTGCACAGGCCTGAGAGCTGGGGGAGCTGACTGTGTAAATCCCAGTACAAGGCAGGAGAAGACCTATGTGCCAACTCAGTCAGGAAGGCAGAAACAACAAGGGGTGAATTCCTCTTTCCTCCACCTTTTGTTCTATTAAAACCCTCAACGGATTAGATGATGCCAACAGACTAAGGGAAAGCAATCTTGTGAGTCATTGATCCGAATGCTAATCTCACTCGGAAACACTTTCACACACTCAAAAATGATGCTTAACCAGATATCCCCTGATCCAGTCAAGTCGACACATGAAATTAGCTATCGCAGTCATTCTAACAAAAGTTATAGTTAGTTTACAACATTGTTGATATCTGTGTGTCAATTCCATTATATTGTTGCTTATGTAAAATTGCATCCTTCAGTACCTAGCATAAGCCCTGGTATATAGCAGGGACAAATAAATATGTGTTTAAATAGCTTTTCTTATATTTTATATATAAACTCTTTGAGTAGATGCTTGTTCGCATGAAATATTTGGTAGAAATAGCTGAAAAAGTTCATAGTCAGTAAAGTGCTCATATGGTGAACTGAATTGAGATGTTGAGACACTTAGAGGGTAAAGCCTGTGATACCAGCTATGAAGGTTCAGAATGAGGAAACACAGTCTACAGTCAGTTCCATCCCTGACAGTAGATACTAAAGGAGTCAAAGTCTCTTTAATAGAGTATGTGGAATCAATCAAGCAAATTGAAGAAAGCTGTTAGAAGGCCCAAGAGATAATAAAATGGAGTCTATACACTAGCAATTGGTCTTGATTATTTGAAATATAGTAAGAAGGTCTAACACTTACTATTATTAATACTTCTTGGTCTATGATGATCATGAGTGGTTATGATCCCAATAGACATTTTATACACTGTAGATCTGAGAACTGTATTTTGACGCTAATGACAATTTTGAGCCAAAACATAACTATGACTGCTATGTTCATGTCTAATAGCGAAATAATGTTTTCCAAGTAAGTAGTCCACCATTATTTTAGATTTTTGAAGTGTAGATATATTTATTCAGCAGTTATCCATAGCATCTCATTCATGCATGGAGTAACATAATACCATATTCAGGCTGTTCTATCCCCTTTCCAAATGAAGACCAGTGTCCACAGTTAAGAACTATTCCACACAATTCATTTCTAGAACACCCATGTAAAACAGTGGTTCTATACAAGGAATTATTTTGCCCCCAAGGGGACATTTGACAATGTTTGGAGACATTTTTAGTTGTCACAACTGGGGGTGGTACTCGTATCCAGTGGGAAAGAGGCCAGGAGATGTTGTTAAAAATCTTAAAATAGTCAGGACAGCCCAATCCTAACAAAGAAGTATCTAACCCTAATGTCAGTAGTGCCAAGATTATATAAACTGCAAAGAGAGCAAATGTTTGATTAAAATGCAGGAAACAAAACAGAAAGGTAGAGAATGACAAAAGAAGGGTATGACAAAAAAAAGAAAGAAAGAAAGAAAGTAGCAAAGGAATGAAACAAACGTGAGGGATTTGATAGCCAGAAATAACACAAGACATATAAATAGATTACAAATAATTTTGGAAACAAATTCTCTGAACATTGTCCTCTGCCTGTGTCCCCTTGGGCAAAGCTGGGCTACAGCTGTGTTTTTAGCAGAGCTACACTGGGGAGTACGGAGGGCTCATTAGCAGAAAATTCATGACTTTTGTGAATATGCATAGACATTTTATTGAAAGGTTTAGTTATTCCAGTGAGAGGTGAGAATTCTGTCTCCTCTCTCTCTGGTTCTGTTTCTCTGTAGAACCTTGACTAATGCACTGACATAATCTTATAATAAAAGCAATAAAGATTGGAGGACTTTTCACAGAAAAGGTTAAGCTTGACTAGAACCAAGAGGATAATAGATTTGAATGGCACAGCAAGACCACAGGAAAGACACATCACAGGTAAAATATGCAAAGTGGTGTCTGAGGAAAGGTGAGGATTCTGACATATGAAGTGCACAAGGAAAGAGCTTGAGCTTGAACTAGAAAGATTAAATGGCCATGTATACCATATTAACTAATTTAGATTATGTATTTGGGTGAATTGGAGATTCTGGTCCCAGTCCCACTCAAAGAAGCAGAAAGAGTTAAAACAAAGAAAGCCGTATGGGACTGGCCACGCAACGCAACTGAGAACATGCTGACCTTTATGAAGACTGCCCTACCTTACCTGGTGATGCACATCGTATCCTCAACTTCCAGTTTCTTCGTTTGTGCTTTCCTACATAATCACTTGCTATTTGGGGCAGAGAATTGCCCGGCCTACTCTCACTGGTACCTCCCAATTAAATTCCCAAAATAAACTCATGTCTCTTTTTCTCTGGTCCTCTGGTTTCCTTCTTTGATATCTACTCACATTGTGCAGAGGTTTTAAAGCTCTTTAATCTGCATAACAATATACATAAGAAAGAAGATATCATGCAAAATTTCTAGAATAGCAATTTCAGAATTTCAGTCTGTCACCTAATTGTAATATACTTTTTGAGGGCAAATTTTTATATGAGAACTTTCGGTTGATTGTTTTAGGCAATATTTAATTTGAGATAACATTTGCAATTAACTTTGTTCACGTTTTATTATTTGGAATCCTTCAAGCCAGGAAGATATTAGAAATATTTTGTAGTTTGAAAGCGTATTCTATTTTTCAATTTTTTCCAACTTGCCTGAAAGGAACCCTTAGACAAGGATTGTATCTTCGACATAATGTGTTACCTACAGAGTATCATTTAATGAAATGTTAGCAAGTGATTCATTCTTCTTTCAAGGAAATGCAGCACTCTTTATATAAATTATTTATTAAATGTAGAAAACTGACTTTATGTCTTCTATCCCTCAGAAGTTGTCCTAATCCACAAAACATCAATTTATTATTCTCCAGTGTTTCTGATGTGTATCTCATTGTACAGCACACAGTCATGCTTCCTGCATGCCTTCTGATAGGCAGAGGGAACCTGGTGCAGATGAAACAATCTTCTCACAGGAGATGAATGTTCCTGCCCAGAAGCAGCAGGTATTTATTAATGACAATTCAAGCATCTTTGTGTATAAAGGGATAAAAAGACATTTCAAAGAATATATCACTTCCAATATCCAATTATATCACTACGCTTTGATTATTGACTAAAAACAAGAGCACAACATTAAAAAGCTTCATTGTAGGCAGAAATTAAATTTAATTAGGAAAATTGCAATCATTAGTCTATTCACTTTTAGATTATTTTCAAAAGCAGTAGTCAAAATTTTGTGGGCTCTCATTTTTAACAATATACATGCAATAGCAATATATTTTTATAATTCATAAAATAACAAGAAGAGTTGCATTGGGTATTAGTTTGATTTTTTTTTTATAAGACATCTGAGGTACAGAGAAGGTTATTTGTCCAATGTCACACAGTAAGTTAGCAGTGTATTTGTAAACTCAGGTCTACTTTGAAAACTTATTTTTTTTGCCATATCACTGTATGCAAGAGATAAAAATAAGTACAAATAAAAGAATACTCATCCTGATGATGGTGAACTGTCACAATCTCCTGGGTAATAAATTATCTGTTTTCCTCATCAACATTTCTAAGCATTAGAAATAAAGAAATACTGAGCATTACTTTTTCAAAGATATTTGCTAACATGGTATTCAGTTATTAATAATCTGTGTTATTAATTGCATTTCTACAGATTTGCTTTATATAGCTCTGTAAGAGACACAATGAGTGTTCTTAAAAACATTCTTTTTTTTTTGAGACAGAGTCTCACTCTGTTGCCCGGGCTAGAGTGAGTGCCGTGGCATCAGCCTAGCTCACAGCAACCTCAGACTCCTGGGCTCAAGCAATCCTCCTGCCTCAGCCTCCCAAGTAGCTGGGACTACAGGCGTGCACCACCATGCCTGGCTAATTTTTTCTGTATATTTTTAGCTGTCCAGATCATTTCTTTCTATTTTTAGTAGAGACAGGGTCTCGCTCTTGCTCAGGCTGGCTTAAAAACATTCTTAAAGGAGTTCACGGCACACATGATCAAGTATCTAAGAATATTTATTTGAGCCAATGGAGTACAAATAGAAAAATAGTAACATGAAAGAAACAGCGTGAAGAATTGAAGTATTTATGCAATTGAAGAAAGACTCTACTTAATTTGGCACCTCTACCCAAAGACAAGAGTGATTCATGCAAAAGGCCTAAGTACAGGGCAGGCTTCCTTGCATTAAGATACAATGCACTTTCAGTAAATCCATTTGGCTACTACATTTTCATACTAAGTTAGAGATTTCTAACTATTTTGATACAGACTTAAGTAATTGGATTTTATATAACTATAGAAGTAACACAAAGAGAACTAGCATAAAAATTAAGAACATGGAACATTTAAATTTTGCTCCTTTAAATCTCATGCTCAGAATATTCTGCATATTGAAAGACAGTAATAAAAGTCTGTAATGATAAATTCTAAATTGTTCAAGCTTATAGTATCAGGATGCTATGAGGGCTCCGGTCAATTGATGGAAAAAATCCATTTTACACCTTTAAAATATTCTTTAAATCACAATTTTGTAAAAATTCTATCACAGGGAATTAAGATTTATTTAGATCCACCATTGTTCCCTAAATCCCCAAACATATACTCTATTACAATGGGTATACACAACTATTTATTATTTATATACATTTTAATTCTGTTACATATGCAACCATTTTATATATCAAATGTCATTAATGTGAGCTCTATTAAAATTTAAAATATGTTCCCATTTAAAAAGTATTTTGTGAAACCAATGAGACTAAGTTTATAAAAAAAGAAGATGTATTTACTGAGAAACTAGAATGCTTAGTATCCACTGAAGTGGGCTATGGAAGGGCGATTTAATATCCCATCTCTCAGCTTCCCAGACGTCCTTCTTGGGAAACACCAAGAACGTCCACGTCATCCCTCACACAGCAGAGCTCGCTCTGTAGTCAGGGCAGTGGGTGCCAGGGAAGAGTCCCGTGGAGCAGAAGCTTGCAAGTTTTTGTGACTAGGACCCACACTGGGAAACACTTTTACTTCAGAACTGTTCTCTCTCTTTCTCTCTCTCTGTCTCTCAGAACAACCAAACTTTCAATGACTCCATAATGTCTGTTTTATCCCATCCCATCCCATTCTATTCTATTATTTCTCATTAAAAGAAGTACTGATTACCATCAATAAATAGACTTAGTGACCTTCTAATGGTACAAGTTTCACATTTTGAAAATATTTGCTATAGAGATTACCCACATGGGAGTTATTAAAGTAGCTAACTCCATGCACTGTTCGACCTTATGGCAAAATAAGTCCATTTCTTTATAAATCACTCCACTCTCTCTCTCTCTCTCAGTAAGTGGAACAAAATTCCTATTAAACCATGGTTCAACCATCAGGTCATTGATGCCCATAGAAGAAATCTTAGATTTCTGGACATGTTTCACCACACGAAATTGCAAATCTTAGACTGAAAAATAACTATAGACAAAATCAGAATCTCTATTTTACAAAGGATAAATAAAAATTGAGAAAATATATGGATACAAGTTTAAAATCAATGTTTTTTTTTAAATAATCCACCTATATATCTGCTTACAGTAGTGATCCAAGAAGGATATTAATCAAATGGATGTTCGAGTTAGAATTTTTCCAAGCAATAATCTTAACAAAGCTTAATCTTCATATAGTGCTTTATGATTTATAGGGTAGTTTAATGCACAAATATTATCTTATGAATGCTATGTATTGTATTATGAAGGTATTTACTAGTTTTACAAAGATATTGAATTATTATTATAACATCTTTGTAATGGAGAATTGAGAGATCACTAATACTTAGAAGTAGAAACTTTCCCGCAAAAGTGCCAAGACACTGATTGGAAAGTTCCTCAGATTTAGCAGATGGTCTCAGATGCTTATTGGTCAGTGCAGTAGCAAGATGACCAGTTTCTCCACATAGTGAGGTGTCACAAACTGAATCTTAAAGATGAAAACCTAGGGGATTCTCTGCTCAGAGATGGAATCCATTGTTGCTAGAACCCTGAAGTCTTACATAACTTCTCTACCAGGATGGAAGAAGGAGAAAAATATTGGTTGAATATACAGGGACTGAACACAGCACTGGTAGACAGTGCCTTGCAGAAAGAATCATGGCAGTCATTGTGGAATTGAAAACTGTTAGGTAGATCGTGAAGAATTCTGGGTCTCCTAGGGATGAAAGTGGGTGCCAAGCAGCATAGGTACAATAGATTCTGGAAAAGTGACCTAGAACAACCAGCTTTCAGAAAAACTAATGGGAGATCTACATGCACAGTAAGACTCCAGTCATATAACTCCCAACCATCCATGAAAGTGGCTCCATGATAACATCTGAACCACGGGGAGGTCCCTATCCAGACACTATAAAACAAGACGCAGATCATAACCAAGGTCTCTTTTTTGCTACGACAATGAGTCCAGTTGTCACCCATGGTGTATGTCTTGCTCCGTAAACCTATATCTCACTCTTGCTCTATAATCCTATCTTTCTCTCAATAAATCTCATTTTCGTGCTTACCTTGCTTTTGGTGTGTCTGGTCACTCTTTGGCCAAGAGAGCACCAAGAACTGACATTTCAGACTGACTCAACAGAACTACCTCAGAAGATACTGGAAAGAGAGCAGAGGAAGTGGCTTGGAGAGAAAGACTGAAGGAGAGATGCTGAAGCTGAGGGAGCCCCCAGGACTTGGCTAAAGTTTCGAACCATGAGACTAGGTATTTAAAAATATGATTCTGGTGAATTCTTATTTAGGAAATGGTCTGGGACAGAATGTATCACCCCTTATTATTATCCTTTATGTCTTGTAGGTGGACACACTTCTATATGAGATGATTTGAATGAATCTATCATATTAGTGAAATTACTGGCAGAAATACATTACATGCATTAATATTTAATTAGATTTTCTGAGGGTTGGTGGAGAGGAAGACTTACTTATTATATATTATAGAATTTATAAAATGCTTAGTTTTCAGAAAATGCTTTTTATTTTATCAAAGGAATTATTCATCATGATTTTATACATTAATTCTCAAAACATTGAATTAAAATATGTACCAGGACTAAGCATCTAGTGCAACCAAAAGCATGCCTAAAAAGTAGGCCTTCAAAAATACTCTAATAATATGGTTTTATCACTATAATTTAAACTAATTATCACCCACCTTTCTTGAAAACCTTTAAAAAATACCATATGCATTCAAAGGCACTGTGGGAAAACAAAAGAATTAAAAATTCACACTGCTAGCCATTAAAATACAATCTAATTAAGGAAATAATAGATGTGCACATAGGACCACAGAACAAGTGAATTAGAAGGGACTGCTACATCAATCAGTCACTGAGTCAATACGTTTTGAGCAACTATACTGTGTCAGGCACATGGTGGGTGGTGAAGAAGACAGAAAAGATTCCAAATCTCAGAGAGCTTACATTCCAGTGGCATAACCAGATCTGGCCACTAGATCAATGATAACCTAAGGTATTTATGCCAGTGCTGACTTTAGTACACAGAGCCGCTGAATCAGATGACAGGTTTGCCCTGGTCCAAGTCATCTTTTATCTCTGGCCCCTTCTTATCTCTCATGTTTCATCCTGACCTTTCTCCTTGACTCTACTAAATTTTAACTAAAACCAATAGCATCATAATTCAAAATGAAGAGTCTGGAAGTTCTTCTCATTCTCTCACTTATACAAATAGCCCAACTGCATAAACCATGCACATAATCCAAGTGAGAGCAAACACAAGAACACATGTTTCACAAGACTTGCTTTGTTGACTGCTGTGTACTCAGTGCCTACACAGAGATAGTTCAAGTCTCAACTCCTGGGGTAACTGCTGAATGCACAAAGGAATTGATTGAGTGCATGAAGATTTGGCACACTTCATAAAGTGTCCCAGTCTGTAGTTTACAGCAAGAGACAACTTGGGCCAGGCACTGTGCTAAATACATGTAGTATCTAGTTCAATATCAAAACAAGCTAATCAGATAAGTTTAATAGAATGCTCTTTTATAATCAAGAGGTGTATCATATTAAGGTTATTTGCCCAAGATCAGAGAACAAAATTGAGATTTAAATGTAGGCCCATTGACACCAGAGTGCCTGTATTCTTAACCATTATATTCATTATTTTTAATTCATATTTTCTTTACAAATATGTATTCAGATAGAAGGTATTGTTTTGTTTAATAGTGCTCAACTTCTGACTTTTTTCTTGAAACCAGTTTTGCAATATTTGGGTGTTGTTACACCCACTAAGTTGTAGACCTCTTTAAAACAAAAACCATGTTTAATAGGATTTCATATTTCCTCCATAGCACCCAGCATATTTCTGTAGCTTAGTAAAACTCTAATGATTATTTAGTGAGTTTGAATCAATCAATCAATCAGTCAGGGAAAACAAAGCCACAATAGTTGAATTATTCAAAATATTGATAATGAGAAAAACCAAATTATCATTGCAGTCCTTTATGTACTCTTAGTAATGTACAACCTCACTTGGAGTTGGTTTTATACAAACACCTAGGTGAGGAACTGAAGTATGTGTAAATAATCCATAGGAATCCACAATATTCAGAAATACCTAAAACCACAATCAAGTAAAACATATAGCATGTCTATGAAGAATCAAAATCTGTTGGAAAGAATTCATATTGTATTTTTCAACATGCTCATATATATTATTACTGGAACTGATTTTTTTAAAGAAACTACTCTAATTTTAACCCCCCAAATTTAGAAGTCACTTTCCATGCCATTGGACCTTCTTCCCATTCCCAAAGAAAGAAGGACACACTGTTATTGATGTTAGCAGATCTCTATGTAAAGGCTATAGCTATAGATGTTGTGAGAATATCTTGCCTCTGGTTCAAGAAAATAATTTGGGAGAAATAGCCATTAAGGATAAAAAGTTCAAGAATAATCACAATAAAACCTATCAGCTTGTAACAAAGGGTGGTGTAAGATTGAATACATACATGCCATTGGAACCAAGATTAAATGAAAAAAAAGCTGCTAACATCTGTTTGCTGCATCCCCTTCCCCTGCCTCATGCAAGTTATCAATTCCACGCCCACCTTTCACCTCTGTGACTCTTTCAGACACCTACAAATAAACTCTATATTTGATGTCTACTCTCGTCTTCATTATCTTCTCACCCTTTCTTGGCCATCACCACTTCTGCTCCACTGAAGTGCTTGGTCAGCAGTCTCCAGTGCTCTCCTAATGATCAAAGCTGATCGTTTTTTCTCACTCCTCAACTTACCAGCCCTTTCTAAACTGTGTGCCATTAGACTATTTCTCTACTCTCTACTTGAAACTCTCTTTTCTTTTGAACTTCTCGTGAAGCTATTTATCTGACCAGGCATCATCCTAGATCTTTCCCCACCTGTCTCTCCATGGGTTCTCTATTTCCATTTCCTTCTATCTAGTTCTCAAATGTAGGCATCTTTCAAGATGGTGTACTGTGATCTCTTTTATTTAACTTTCATATTCCCTCACAGCATTATTGCATCTACTTTCATGTTCTTCAACATCAGTTTGGCATACAATGAAAAAGTTTACATGTGAAATCTTAACTATTCTTCTAAGAAAAGCATTGAGTGTCAGCTAATACCTAGGCATCTCTTGGCATAGATATTAACCATCAATATCTCAAATCCAGCTTGTTAAAATTTGAACTTATGGTTATATCTCCTTATTAGAATTAATATACATCATTATTTCAGTTACTATGACCCAAAACTTTGGTATTAGTCTAGTTTTTATCTTTCCCTTAACCTTCACAACCAATCAGATTAGCACATACTACTTCTAAAATGTTCTACAGAGATACCCATTCTTTACATTGTTATTGTACTAGCTTATATATGCCTGTGTGAACTCTTGCTAGGCCATATTGCATTAATCTTTCTGTTTCTAATTTCTTTCCACATCAGTTTAGTCTCTGCACTGAACCTTAAAACAGAGTTGAATAATAAAAGAGTGGCCTTCTTAAACAGTTCAGATATACCATCCTTCCCTTTGAAGACACTCAATTTGCTAATGCTAATAGTAATAGTAAGTATTTATTGACAACTTAGTATTAGTTAAGACACATTATATATACTTTACTTCAGCAGCCAAAAACTGTGGTCCAAATTAAGCCTGCATTCATTCATTGATTTACCCATCATTCATTCACTCAGAGTATTTATTGAGCGTCTTTGTGTGTTAATCATAGTTCTCAGTTTCTTAATTGACATATGTTGATTTTTCCAGTATTTTTAAAAAGTTCGAATAGGTTTTCAACACTTTAAAATGGAGGCTGGACGCGGTGGCTCACACCTGTAATTCCAGCACTGTCCAAGGCGGGAGGATCACTTGAGGTCAGGAGTTCAAGACCAGCATGAGCCAAGAGTGAGACCCCATCTCTACAAAAAAAAAAAAAAAAAAAAAAAATAGAATAAATTAGCCAGGCAACTAAAACTGGAAACAAAAAATTATTTGGGCACGGTGGTGAGCGCCTGTAGTCCCAGCTACTCAGGAGGCTGAGGCAGTAGGATTGCTTGAGCCCAGGAGTTTGAGGTTGCTGTGAGCTAGGCCGACACTACGGCACTCACTCTAGTCCAGGCAACAAAGTGAAACTCTGTCTCAAAAAAATAAATAAATAAAATGGAGACATTAAATAATATCTGTTTTCTCTCTCTCTCTTTTTTTAATCTTGTAAGGGACAGCCTGACTCCTATAGGACAATAATCTCCTAATCTGTAGCGATGTTTCCTTTCACCCTGGGATATTATCTCATTTGCTGCAGTTCACCACTCTCTTGTAAACTGAGCACTAATGTCGTTAGAATTTTTCAATGTGCTCGCACTGTTTTCTATCTTAAAGTTTAATATTTCTTGAGCTCTAGTCTCTATCAAAAGTGAAAAAAATTACTGAGAGGGCTTTATGTTTTAAAAAATATGGATGAGAGAATACTTCTTTGTGAACAAAGATTAGTTCTACATATTGAATACACCAACGAAGTGTGTCCACATAAAAAATGCAACTTAAGGTATCATTTGAAATATGACATATTGAATCCTTACTGTGGCTCTCTTTTACTCATTTATATAAACTGCCTGTCTGTTTTTGTTGTTTAAACATATGGTCTGGGATTTGCTTACTTAATTCTCACAATTCTTCATGATAGGTACCAGAAATCAGAAAAAATAAATAACATGTCCAAAGACACACAGCTAATAATTTTTGAAGCCAGGGTTCAAGCTTAGCTCTGTCTGAATCGAAAGCCCCTGCTTTTTAGTAGAGTTCTTCCATATGATAGCCTATGATTTGGTTCCAAGCTGCTTTTGCTGATTGATTTCCTACTGCACTCCAAATTGTTCACCAATTTTCCCTTATGTTGTGCTTTTATATACCTTTGCTTTTGTTTGTGCTATTGCTCTCTTTTTACATGTTGAAATGCTGGACTCTATCCTTCACTCTCTCTGAAGTAGTAACATGAGACTCTTAGATTTTTCTCCTTCTATCATGGGCACTCGTGTATTTTTGTTTTCTACCATTTTAGTATGAACTTCATTAAGTCAGGAAGTCTGCTTGTGGCTGATTTTGTTTTTAATGTAATACATCATACAGCCCAGTTTTTTACATTAATATACTAGGTACTCCATTAATGCTTACTGGATTGTACTTAATGTAATTAGAGAGGATTACCTGGATGAAAAATGTTTTAAATAATTGATTCCTACAAAATTGCTCTCCTTTCTAACTTTATGGCCATTAACAAATATAAAAATACTTGTATAATATGGTAATTGTCTTACTTATAATCTTCTACTTCTTTGAAAAGTAGTGAATGATGTTCTGATGGGGTTAGGGATTGACATTACATTTGGGGTGCATGCTGAGCTTGTGATAGGTGTTTAATGAATGTGAGTTATTGCAGGAGGAAATAAATATTGGAACTTATAGGTAAGTATTACTAGTTTAGGATCAATCGTGGGATCAAAAATGTTTGTGCCTTTTTGCCAATTCCTTCATTCTTTCAGTAAAGCAATGGGAATGTGGTATACTCAAGGTGATGACTTTCTGAGACATTCTACAATTGGCTTTTCCTTATGAAAACCATATTGGTAAGCAACACTGCATTGGTATGTTTCTTTCCAAAACCTTCTATCATGAGAACAGCCCAGCATTTTTTCACTTATAATTACTAGAGTCTCTTGAGAAACAAACCACAACACAGCCACTAAGCTTTGCTTCGTGGTTTGCACTGAATTTAATATGAGATGAGTATTCCACTTGACCCCCAGATACTGAGGTGATTGCCAGCAGGGACATTTCCAGAGTGCAAATGGAATATGATTGATGACACATCTCAGAAATTATGTCAGTTGCTGGTCTTCATTATGTTGGTTAACTCTGATCTGCAGGAGGTACCCGCCTTATGAAGGATGTAGAAAGGCACATAGAAAATCATGTTTGGTTTTTTTATTATTATTATTGTGACACAACCTCTGTTTCCTTCAAGTTCAAGTGTCAAAAATCAAATGGCTGATAAATCTCTTTTTCTAGGATATTGATGTACCACACACTAAAACTCTGATATGTTTCCTGAAGAAAGAATAGGAATAGGGGAATTGGTTTTTGTATTAAATGTTTACATTTGCCATGTGTCCTGAAATCATAGTATCTTCTTTTCTTTGTGTTGGCTACGGCAAAAAGGCTGCAATGGTACCTTCTGTACACAAAGGGTTATGTTACAGTAGTTTAAAAAATTCTATACTATTTAATAGCTAAAAAGAAAGAATTTTTGCTAATAAATACTTTCCTAGAACATTTAAACAGTATTCTCTAACTTTTCTATGTATCTTTAAATATTTCTTATCTGTCATTGATTGTAATGGGAATTGTTCTTAGTGAGGTCCAAAAGATCTTAGCAAACTAGTAGTGGAGTACAACCACACAAAGCATGTATGTCTTGGAAAACTAGGTCGTGCTCATCCTAATTTGCAGCAGTTTCTACCTCAACAAAAATGTCAGGCTTACTAGAACAAAGAGTTTAGGCTTAGAGACAATGAACTGGAAGTTTGAAGAGTTTTATTACACTTATAAAATGGCTCTCAGCTGGCTTATCAATGATACTTAAAGTAGAAACTCCCAGCCAACTTCAAGTCTTTGGGCTCCAGAATAATATGATGACAGACCAGGAAGAGTCTTAAAAAATAGCTGTGGGATCAATGGGTTGATGAGAGAGGGAGGGAGTGAATGGAAGGGTTCTGAAAATGATTTTATTAATAGAAACTTCAGAAGTGGTGAAAGCGAACAATTATACATCGCCCCCTGGTGTACAGAAGGAATCACTGCAGCCTTAGATCAACAAAACGAAAATGATAAAAAATATGTCAACATCTATAAGGGAGATTTCTAAAAGTTCTTGAACGGTAAGAAAATTGTACAGTTGATCTTTACAATCATGATTTTTTGGCTTCAAATATTGTCCTTTTTATAATTCTGTTTAATAAACACCTCATTTGTTACCTTTGCTATTCAAATCGTCTGCTCTCTAATAATGTCCAACCACTTCTGGTACAGAGAAGCTAGACTTTATGTTCCAGGCAATATTGCAAATTAGGAAAAAAATGTTCTGTGGAGGGGAGGCTGCTTTTTCCCTTTTTCGGAGTTTACCCTCCTGTTAGACTGTCCTTTTAAATTTTCTCCTTCCCAGCACGTAGCCTATCTCCCATGAAATACCTCATTCTCCCTGGGACATTATTGCCAAATTTGCCTTCCCTAAATTAAAAGTCAGCAGACAGGATTTGAGGCATCATATATCCTATGATGAAAGAGAGAACGGTAAGAGAAAGATGAGAGAAGTTGCGTGTTTGCTTACTGAACGTTCTCCTGTCACCCACCGTATTCTACTAGATTGAGTCCCATTATCATAATCCTGAATCTTATGAATTTTCCTCTAATAAAATGACTTCTCTGTCAGTTGCTTACTTAGAATTATGGTTCTCGTGAGCAGCCACGCTCAAAGTATTATTGGTACCTACTCCACCTAAAATTACAAATATTTTTAAAAATGCTACAGAGAACTGCTCACAATCGGCTTATACTAGTTGTCTCCTTGATTTTCCCAGATATGGTCCAGTAAAAAACTAGTGATCTTAGTTAAGATCCACCTTCTGTTTTTATTTTCTTCTGGCTCCAAGAACTCTTGAGTTTTACCAACCTATATGCTCAATCAGTGAATTATGCTAATTAACCGGTGAAGACTTATCAACTCAATCTCTCTCAGTATCTCTCAGAGCACAATTTATAGCAAATATCACTCCTAATGCCTGCTTTCTGGCAACAGCAGAGTGTGTAAAAAGAACAAACATGGATTTGGAATTAAGATTTGAATCCTAACTTTACCACTTACTAGCTGTGAGATCTTGGACAAGTTACTCAACCTCTTTGATTTAATTTCTTTATCTTTACAATGGGGATAATAATATTTTCAGAGTTTATGTAAGGTATCTGGCTTAAATTAGGTAATGAATGGCTATACTGTTTTGGTACATAATATTTCTATTATTATTATTGCCACTTCTAGTGCTCTTAGCATTCTTAATGCCAGCTGATCTCATTTCTTCTCTGCAATTATATTTTTCTCCATATTAATTTTCTCTTGTAGGTTCAATACTTTATAAAGGCATCTATGGAACTTTCAGTACCTTTTACTCAAAATAGAAACAGCAAAGCAGGGAAGAATTGCACCAAATGAGAACTGACAGAATTATATAAAATTTTACTTAGATATACAAATTTATACATATTTTCAAACCCTAATTATGGTACTTCGCAGTTTGATAAGAACTTTGATGGTGAAAACAGGAGTTTATTAAACTTACCAGAAGCTGATATTTAAACACAGGTTGGAAGATGAATGTTGTGATTAATTCCCAGCGAGCAATCATGTACGTATGAGAAACTAACCAATTCCTTCCTACTATGGTGCTGTTTCCCAGCCTTTGTATGACAAGAGTGGAAGCAATTTAGCAAATTATTTCTTCTGTTTTCTCTGCACTTACCATTTTGATTTCTGAGGACTCAATTCTCTTCCTTTAGAGACGCAAAGAAAATACATAGGAGAGGATGCATTAGAAATTATATCTTCAGCATTTCGGTGACACTAACTGATGAACACTTAAGCTAAAACAATTGAATTTAATGCTTTTTAAATCGTATAAAAAGTACTTTCATTTTTATTTTTTTCCAATTCTAAGTTATATTCCCAAAAACTTTTCAGCTGTGTTATCCCCATCCATTGTGGAATATATTCCTCTTAATATTAATGCAGATGAATATTAACAGAAATCTGTTAAATGACCTGCAGAGGTAGTCTCCACATAAAAGAAAGGGACTTCGAAGTCAAATATATATACCCATATGCATTTGTTCAAATGCACACACTATACTTGATATTTATACAACAAAGAAGGATATTTTTGCCACTTGTAGTTTTGGTCCCATCTGTCAAAGAATATTTTATCAATTCTGTATATTCTTCTATCATTTTCCTTTAATATAGAGATTCACCATACTGCAGAAAGAATTTAGGGAGACAAACACGTTGGAAAGGTATTTTTGTTTCTTTGTTTTAGCGAAGGAAGTATTTAATGGAAAGTTTAGAGGAAGGAATGGGAAATTCGGAAAAAGGAGATAAGATAAAGTGACCTAAAGCTTGTATAATGAAGAAAGAAATGGGGCAGATAAAGTTGGTTTGTTCAAGGGTGTACATGATAACTACATGTTCAAGGGTGTACATGACTTGAGATGAAAGAGATGAGAAACTTAAGTAATCTCATGAAGTGGAGGGGCCTTCTTGCTTTCCCTTCCTTATTTTTATTTGTGTGTATGTTTGTGTGTGTGTGTGTTTATATACACATCATATATCTATTATATATTTATGATGAGGATGGAATATATAGTGTGAAGCACATTTAAATGGTGGAATTTTTATTAAATTTAAAGGAATTGATCCCAGGTGATTAGATTTGAGGCCAGCTAGAATAACTAATTGCTAAGTATTATAATTCAAACTAATCAAAAAACATGTGTTCACTTGTTTTACAATAAACATTAATTCATGAGGGGAAAGAAAATGTCTTAAAAATAAAAATCAGTTAAACCAAGTCATTTTAAGGCATAAATTTTAATATCTATTAGAGTCTTCAGTAAACACTAAAAAGCAGTTATTTTTTATGGTTTTGTGCTGTATGTAGAGCTAGAGACATGTACTTGTCTTGAAATTGTAGCATTTTTCTAATAGATATTATAAATCATCTATTAGATAACCTGACGACTAATAAAGGTCAGTAATCAACATTACAGGAAATTCTGTTATGATAAAATTAAAAAATTTTTAAAATACATATATTATGTAATAATTTGTAGTAATAATAGGAATTCTTAGCCACTTGTCTTAAAACAAAAGAGCTTAAATATTTAAAAAGGTATTTGGCTTTATTTCTAAATAAAATTTTAATATTTAAAAAGAAATTCTGCTTGATAATGATAGTAAAAATAAGATCATAAAATGTAAAAATATCTTGTACATAAAACTTGTGCAACACCTGTATTTTACAGATGCGGTGAATGAGTTTGATGAACTATAGAAACCTATGCCTGACATGAGCATGATGTGTAAATGATGTACGATGTTTGTACTATACCACTCTGGGATAAAAATTGAAAAAAAAATAATTACACAGATAAAAACACTACCAAAGTCAATTTATTGGTGTTTCCAAAAGGAAAAAAGAGATTTGTTGTTTTTGTTAGAAGTCAAAAGATTATTGTATCAGCTACATCATTTAAATTCACTTTGAAAACCACCCAGGCATAATAATCAAGTGACTATGGGAATAACATATATTATTACTAAAAATAAGAAATCATTGCTCATTTAGAAGGTCCAGTCAACACCAAAGAAGCATAATTCTTAGAAATTATTACTTTTGAGACAATAATAAGTAGATTTAAATGAAAAAAAGAGAGAAAAACATAATGACTCACATGGTCATTATGAAAGATATAAATTAAATATCGGAGTTCAGGTCAAGCAGATGTTAAAAAGCGATTAAACCAGCACAACCACCATCTTAAATGAGCCCTGGGTATAACTAACTTTCTAAACTGGAGAAATAGTACAATCAAAAGGTTTAAATGGGGTATACATGAAGCCATAACCTTGATGTTCTTTGCAGTTAAATATCTATTGAGATCGGGTTGTCATTTTTTCTAAGTCTTTTGTCATCATATAGATATTTTTGCCAGAGACTGAAACTTTTATACAACAAAAATATTAAAGAAAAATAAAAACTAAAAAAAACGAATATTGCTGTACACGGTGAAAAACCAATTTGATCATTTGCTTGAACTGACTTGTTTTGATTGATACAGACTCAGCTCCTAAATTGCATCCTATGCTGCTCCTGAGTACTAGTTACACATTTGCTTTTTTTGGTTTTAAATATTATGGTGTTTTATATTTTCTACCACTCAGAACAAGGAAGAGAAAACTGTCCATAGCAACCAAATGTTCTCATTAGAAAGAACATAACTGTGATATAACCCTCCATGAAAGAATCCACCAGAAGAATAAGGTCCTTTAAATAGCTATCCTACTGCATCTCAGCCATTGAGAGACACTTGTGAGTTTATTTCTTCCTTCCCATAGAAACTTCCTTTCACATAATATCTGAGGTTGAAATTAAGCAGATTAGAAAACTGCAATATGATACATAAGATATCAAATTGAGATTTATTCTACAACCATTAAGTACCAAACTAGTCATTCACCAAAATAGTTTGAGGGGGAAAAAAAAAAAGACATGCTTTAAAGATTCTGGGCCGGGCGCGGTGGCTCACGCCTGTAATCCTAGCACTCTGGGAGGCCGAGGCGGGTGGATCGCTCGAGGTCAAGAGTTCGAGACCAGCCTGAGCAAGAGCGAGACCCCGTCTCTACTAAAAATAGAAAGAAATTATATGGCCAACTAAAAATATATAGAGAAAAAATTAGCCGGGCATGGTGGTGCATGTCTGTAGTCCCAGCCACTCGGGAGGCTGAGGCAGTAGGATCGCTTAAGCCCAGGAGTTTGAGGTTGCTGTGAGCTAGGCTGACGCCACGGCACTCACTCTAGCCAGGGCAACAAAGTGAGACTCTGTCTCAAAAAAAAAAAAAAAATAAAGATTCTGGTCTACAAATGATCAAATAGGTTCCAGTGATGTCACAAAAATGGTGCTCACTCAATTAATGCAGAATGTTAGCATAACGTCAATGGATATTGAATTGGTGACTGAGACCAGATACCTTCCGTGACTAGAGAGAGACAAGAATATTATTTGTACCGTCTGCCAAAGTCCTTATCCCCACAGCCAAAAAGAGAATGGTGATTTAAATGATTGAGGTCACAGTATTCATTCCAAAGCTTCTGTGAAAGCCTAGATTGTCAATAACTGCAGCTATTAGAAGAATAAATTCAGTTTGCTAGTAAAAGCCACATTACTTAAGCTTAAATGTCACTCTCTTCTCTGTACAGTGAATTTATAAACCCTCAGAAGTGAGGCTGGTAAAGCCTGTAGCCTTTACATCTCAGACAGCTCCTGAGCCCCCAAAACCCTTTAATATTCCCTTGAGTCCAGTAAGGGAGGGCCTCCTGCATAGTAACATGTTTTAATTTAGTATTCCTTTAATCAACTTTGTGCCTATTAGAAGTACTTTTCCGTCCTCAAAGCCTTTTATCTGACCCTGGATGGGATTCCCATAAATTTACTCCTTGGCATGAGGTAATACCTCAACTGTATTTCAAAAGATTATTTTGGTCCACTAATTACACATAACTGCTTCTGACATTCTCTGTAAGAATATATTTATGTAAACGTCATAGTCTGTCCACCATTATTCCAAACCAACCTCTATTAAAGGGTTAACCACTTCAACTGAGTCCCTGAGAAAGACACATCTCTCAACCTGGTAATAACAGTAGAAATAATAACAAGTGTTTATTAATAGTTACTATGTGCCAGGAACTTCAGATGTATTGATTCATTTAACACAATCACCCTATGAGGTAGATGCTATTATTACCCTCATTTTTATAGATGGCTTAGAGAGCTTAAGTAATGACATGCTCCAAGTCACCATGGCTATTAAGTGCACAAGTTGAATGAATTAGGTAAGCAGACTCCAGAGCCTCTGTTTTTCCACTTTGCCGCACTGCTGGTTTAGAGAATCCTCCTCCAGAAAGGGGATAAAATAGGCACCTCTTGATGGCATTTCCCATAGCACACTTAGATTACCTGAAAATGTGGGGTGCAATTTTTGTAGACACAGTTAATCTTTGTTGACTTCTTAACAATGTCCTTTTGGTCTTCACCTTTGGCCCCATCACATCCATCCTGGAGAGGTTCATCACTTCCTGCCATCCTTTAGAGGTCAGGTTCCTCACTGATTTGTCCGCTTGAGCTTTTCCCCTTGACGCTGCATCTCTGGTTCCAGATGTGTCCCTCCACTCTCTCCTTCTCCCCCTCCTCGTCTCCCCTTTCCCTCCCAACATTTGTGTGCCTAGAGGTCCCGAGGTAAAGGGTAATAATGTATTGTACTGTTCTCTTCCCAAATCCCCAGGAAATGAATTTACAATTCTCACTGTGACCATATGTTCTAACCCTAAATGCTAGGTGAATATTTGATTCAGAGGTTTAGAAAACTGGAGCAATTATTTGGGAGGTTTAGTTAAGGAATGAATTAGATTTGAGTAGTACTTTTATTATTTAACTAAGGGGACCATGTACTTATTTATATTCTGGGTGGAATCTGGTATGGAAGAAAATAAGAAGGTTCACTCTAACTTAGCTCTATGTCCTTGATATTTATGACTTTTCTGTAAAGCTACTCAGTATCTACGACTTGTTCCTGTTTTAAAAGGAGGAAGCAGTGCTGTAGCTCCCAACGTAGACCTTGAAGGGGACTAGATAATTATTTTCATTACTACCAATAGTGATATCTCAGGCATGTGAATTAGGCTTGGCTAATCAAGTGTCCCATGTGGTCTTGAATTTTTAACAAAGTGACACAAAGGCAAAAGTATTCATCTAGAATAGTGGTATCCAAAAACAGAAGAGATGGGATTAGCAATGTCCAGTAGTAGCAGCAACACACTCTAATGGTGGCTAAAAGCAAAAATGGCTGCAATGACAAAAATAATACCCTAACACGACTATGTTGTATCATTGCCTTGGTTGCTATATCAGCTGTCTTGACAACCCTGGATCCTGTACCATTTGTCAGCCGAATCTCCCATGTTTCCCACAGATTCTCTAAGCTACCACAGTCTCAGTGAAGTTCTTTTTTGCCAGTGATTTCCATTTTCTTCAATCAAGACCACTATCTGACACATCATATTTCTCCTCAATTTCTTTTTTTCTAGAACAAAAAGTAGACTGAGAAGATAATTATAATGGCTTGATAATCTTTCCTTTAACTACTTCCGCGCTTACTAAATAGTTTCTCTGGTGGAGAGAGTGTGGGTTGAGGCCTCTTTATAGTGTACAAATGACAGTTGAAATGGGGGTTCTAACAAACTATTATACTTGCATTTTGCACTTACTGTCTGCCTAGGAAATAATCCAGGTGTTTCATATGAGTTGTTTAGATATTTTTGGCAAACTATTTCAGTTATTATTTTAACATGAAAATATAGCCTAAAAGAAATACAACTTAAAATGGAAACACATCAAGTTTAATAGCCATCTAGTGTTATAACCATGAGTAAAATAAGAGAGTGAAGCATTTAACTGTATGAGTCTGTAATGAATTTAAATTTAAATGCATTAAAATTGAGCAAATCTAGACTTCAAGGAAGGGATCATTGTTGAGCAGGAGAAAAAGATAAGCAAATATCACATTATATGGTAAAAGTGGTTGTGAAAAAAAGAAAATATGTGGAAGGAATACAGTTGAAGACAGACTGTTTTTGTTCATTTTTTATGGACCATAATGTCAAAGAAGTTTTTAGATGCTAAACCTTGCAAGATGAGAAAGTGTTTCAATGGTATAAAATAAAGAAAAAAGGTAGTATAAAAAGATAAAAGTATTATGGTAATAGTAATTATTATTAACTTAGCTAATGTCTATCATTTATTCTGTGCTGGCCATTCTTTTATGCTTTTCAAACATTAGATCATTTAATCCTTACCATATTACAGGAAAAACAGTGACATTATTTTCAACTTGCAAATAACAAACCTGAGACTTGATGAGATAAAATAAATTGTCCAAGTTCATAGAGTTAATCAGCACTCAAGCTGACTCTGGAATTCAAGCAGCTTGACCTAAATTTTGGGTTTCTAACCAATAAGAATGGCACCTTACTGTGTAAATGGAGTAAAAGTTGAGTTAGGAAAATCCTTAATAGAGAGTGCTCTGATGAAGAGATGAAAAGGTACGTGTGTGGGAAGAATAATGTATTGATTAGAACATGTGTTTCAAATGTCTATATAGAAATACATTTGGAAATATTCTTCAGGCAGATAAATATTAGATTGAGAGAGATGCTATACACAGCAAATAAAAATACAGGGCACCCAGTTAAATTTGAATTTTTTTTTTTTTTTTTTTTTGAGACAGAGTCTCCCTCTGTTGCCCAGGCTAGAGTGAGTGCCGTGGCGTCAGCCTAGCTCACAGCAACCTCAAACTCCTGGGCTCAAGCCATCCTCCTGCCTCAGCCTCCCGGGTAGCTGGGACTACAGGCATGCGCCACCATGCCCGGCTAATTTTTTCTATATATATATTTTTAGTTGGCCAGATAATTTCTTTCTATTTTTAGTAGAGATGGGGTCTCGCTCTTGCTCAGGCTAGTCTCGAACTCCTGACCTCAAGCTATCCACCCTCCTCCGCCTTCCAGAGTGCTAGGATTACAGGCGTGAGCCACCACGCCGGGCGTAAATTTGAATTTTAGGTAAAAAACATTAGTTTTAGCATAAGCATGTTCCATTTAATATTTTAGACATATTTACACTAAAAATGTTTTTGTCATTTATGTGAAAGTCAAATATCATGTGTTGTCCATTATTTTGTCTTACATCCCTACAGACTAGAAATATAGATTTGAGTATCGTCAACTGATTGTTTACAGTAGACGAGACTACCTTTGAAAAGAAAACAGGGGCCAGACAGTGGGTCTGTGGTAGAGTATAAAGCTTCACCTTTGTCCTCTTCTACTCTCTTTGCCTTTTAACTTGTAATGTTTTTTCTAAGTTTTTGTTTGTTTGTTTGTTTTGTTTTTTTGAGACAGGGTCTTGTTCTGTCACCCAGGCTGGAGTGCGGTGGCACAATCATAGCTCACTGTAAACAGGCTCACTGTAACCTTGAACTCTGGCCCCAAGCAATCTTACCACATCAATTTCCCAAAGTGCCGGGATTACAGGCAGAGAAGCTGTGCCCAGCAATTTTTTATGTGTTACTCATTTAATCCTCTGAAAGACCCTATGAAGTCGTTGCTATTGTTACCCCAATTTTACAGATGAGAAAACTGAAATGCAATGGGTTTAAATAACTTTCCAGGGTCACCCGGGCAAGTGGCATTGCTGGCAGTCTAATGTGGGTAAATACGCCTGCAGAAAGTTCATGCCTAACCACCTAGTGATACTGAGTCTCAGCAAAACTGCAAAGACAACTCGGAATTTGACAATTAAGGAGCTGTTTGAAACACTTCCAGTAGCAACTACAACTGAGTGATTGCATACTGGGGGAGGACGGAGGATTCCAGTGGAAAGTGAGGTGCTGAGGAAGTGAGAGAATGAAAAGTGAGTGCAATTATTCCATTAGGGCATTCAGGGAAAGAGAAGACAGTTGATTTAAGGGTAGACAAAGAAGACTCTGAGGTCCTAATCTTGGTTTCTTTGGTTGTATTTTTGATAGAAATTTATATATGTCTAAAGATAGTGTATTGTAGTCAGACTTCCTGAGTTAAAAATTCAGCTTTGCCTTTATGAAAACTAACTTTGGGAATTTTTTTTAACATCTTTGAGCTTTATTTTTCAAACACACAAATACTTTAAAGAGTTTTAAAAGACTAGAGCATGGATGATGGTCCCAGAGAGATCAATTCCAGGTTTCCTCCACCAAGGAGAGAGTACAAATATAAGGACAGGGAATAATGGATGAAACAAATTAAAAGCAAGCCAATTCTGTAACAAAGGCACGTGTACCCAAATGTTTATAGCAGCACAATTCACAATAGCAAAGATGTGGAAACAACCCAAATGCCCATCAATACATGATTGGATTAGTAAACTGTGGTATATGTATACCATGGAATACTACTCAGCTATAAGGAATGATGAAGATACAACATCTCTATGGTTCTCCTGGAGAGAGTTGGAACCCATTATATTAAGTGAAGTATCCCAAGAATGGAAAAACAAGCATCACATGTACTCACCAGAAAATTGGTTTCCTTGATCATCACCTAAATACAAACCTGGGAACGACACCAATTGGACATCAGACTGAGGTGGGGGGTGGGGGAGGGGATGGGGGTATGCCTACACAATGAGTGCATTGCGCACCGTTTGGGGAGTGGTAACACTTGAAGGTGCTGACTCGGGAAAGGGGGGGTGGGGGAAAAAAATATGAAACTATTGTTTTTAACTTGCACTGTTCACTTAATAATTTATCATGAATATTTCCCATATTATTTCATATCATTGTACAAGAAATAATGTATACATTATGAGGACATACTGTATCTAACAAGATATACTGTTAGACTCTTTGATTCTGTAAAATAAAAAAAAAAAAAAAAAAAAAAAAAAAAAAAATAAATTAGCTGCTGAGGTATAAAAAAAAAAAAAAAAAAAAAATTCCTTTGGGGGTTATGTAAGCAAAACATTTGAAGATCCTTGGACTAAGATAATATATTTCAAGTAAAAAAAAAAAAAAAAAAAAAAAAAAAAAAAAAAAAAAGCAAGCCAGAAGATAAGAAGTAGAAAAATAGGAAAAATAGGTGCATCTCCTTTTACAAGGGAGAAAGCAAACTTCTCACTTGTTTCTGAGACAATTGAGAAAAAAGTGAGTGAATATAAATCTGGAAAGTCAAAGAGAGAGAATAAGATATATCTCTCTTCATGATACTATGGAAGGATTTTCACTGGAGCTACTAATTCTTAAATGTGGCTAGTGACACCCTATGATTAAAACATAGGGCTTTCTTTAGGGGCATTTTCCTAACCTTCATTTGCTCAGATGCACAAAAGCTCCTTTACTTTTTAATTTTTATAGGTTATCATTACCTCAAAATTTCCTACTGTGGAATTTGAGATAAGTTATTTAAATTCTATAAACTACAATTCCCTCACCTATTACATAGGCATAACAATTGCATCTACCTCATAACATCTGAAGTTTAGGTAACGCATGTAACCAGAGTAAGAGCTTAGTTAATATGAGCTATTATTATTAGTTATATTGAAGTTGGTTTATGGTTGTACTCCTGTGCTTAGGATGAATGTCTAACATATTGTAGGTGGTTAATATACATCTGCAGAGAAGACGAATAAACATTAATTTAACATAAAAATAAAGGTTTTTTTATTTTTATCAATAGAATCATATTATTATAATAAAAGGACACATACACAAAAAGACTTTCATTCATACTTACAAAATTGGTTGGTATCCCAAATTTTTGTTTTATACATAGGTGACAAAATATACATTAAACTGAGCTTTCATATCAATAGAGCATTTTTAATTCATTAAAGAGTTTTTATATTGATTTCCATTATTAGATTTCCTGTGACCAATGTGAGCTCAATAGTAAGATGTGATCATGATTACCATTCTTTAAAACCCTTTTCAGTAGATGTAATAAATTTTGCTTTTTGTATCCATGTTTCAAGAAATGATTCACCCACCAGTTTTATCCTTTAATATTAATCTTGGGTCCTAAATTATACAATCACTTCACTAGCATGCGTGGGTACTGCTAACAATATTATGCCTTCCTCAAAATTAGGACCCATATTTTCCATCAGATTTCCCCCTTACTTGCATTCAGAAGAAATGTATATTCTAATACTTTACTGATATGCTGTAATAGGCATAAACAGAAGTTCAGTTCTCCCAACAGAACTTTTATTGCAATTTAGAAACTTGTTTCATGTTCCCAGCTTCCAATCCTTGAACAATCTAACCAAGAATGTAAACATTGTTTTTGCAATGTGCTTCTAAAAGCCATGACATTCAGGAGAAGCACTAATTATATTTAGGTACAAATCAAATTTAATAGCATCTGGACAGTTCAGTTCAGAAATCAAAAAGACCTTCAGCTAAGGCCAGCACTTAAACCTAATGAGCATGCTTTCTGTTGTTGTTGTTTCTGCTGTTATTTCTGTTAGTTTTCTGATATGAAATTGAAACTGTGGTTTAGGTAAAAAGGTAACATTTTTCTATATACAAGGTCATTTTTAGTAGAAAATAATGCCTGTCTGGAGAAAATAATGTTGAGCAGTAACATATTACGTATTCCAAATAATTGTTCTCTAAAAGCACCCACCATTTTTTTATATGTTTATTAAGGTGAGCTTTGTAAATACTTACACTCCTTATAGAGAAAATGTAAATATTCAGATATTCACATATTATTAAATTTTAGAGTTGACAATGGAAAATGACAAATCAAAGCTATAAATCATATAAGATAGTACCTACAGCTGTTATTAATCTACAGGGATCATTCTACTGTACTTGTTGTTTAAAGCATAAAATAATTATCTGAAGAACTCTTCTATTTTGTCCAAGGGATTTAGAATGTACAAAGCTTTAGGTTTCAAAACCTCACTAGCAAAATTAAATACTTGCAAACGGGATCTGCTGAAGAGTTTTTGAATTGATACTTTCAGATTAACAACACTTGAATATGTATTATCTCTGGTTCTCATTTCATCCTCACACAAGACAGGCATGCTAGTTACCCTGGGCTGATCGCCAGATGTACCCATAAATATCTACAATTACTATGTGTCAATTAAAAAATAAAATAAAACATGGCAGGTGTTCTATTTAAGTGACTGGGCCCTTGCCCTATGAATTCTTCTCTTCATTTTTTTCTTTTCTTTTCTTTTCTATTTCTTTTTTTTTTCTTTTGCTTCCCTTGCTTAGTTTTTTGATTTGAAGTCAAAACTATAATATAGGTAAAAAGGTAACAGTTTTTCTATGAGAAATTATTCATACGATAATGTTCCTTCTTTATGTTTACAGAAGGATAAAATGAGTTTCTCTGAGATAAGTAGTAGGGGTCTAAATTTGAATGTCTATGGATTCAGGCATGTCTGTTCCTGTCAGACAAGCTGGTGAAACAGGCTTCGCTGGCCACTTTGGAAGTTGACTATGAAACCTAGTAGAGAAGAGTTCAGTCTGTGTTCACCATTGATGTTCCAGGATGCTTGTCCAGGACTGGTGAACTTGTGGAGCAAGCCTGGAAAAAAGTCACTCTGGAGGGACTGAGGAATTTTCTGGGAGAGAAGAAATCCCTAGGGAAGAAAAGTCTAAGTAACGGAGCCAGAGTTGATAGCTAGGAGCGTTTCTTATTATTAAAGCATCTTGTGTGTTACTAACATTTAACTTTGTGTCATCATCCATTCATGAGAAGGTCTATAGATTATGAAGAGCTCTCTAATAGGGTGTAATTGCTTCCCTCTATTTTCCATAGAACACTGTAACACTAGGTTCCAGTGCATCATGGCAGTGGTAGGCGGATCAACCTTATGAGGACAGTGGCCCTAAGTAGATCCCTAATGCAGAGTTTAGTTCCACCCAAGAAATGAGTGATATTTCCCAATCTCCTCCCTTCTCATCAGATGAAGTTGGAAAAAAGCAAACAAATGCCTGACTAGAACAGTGGTACCAGAACATATCAGTTAACAGCAGCATTGCACAGCGGAATATGAGAATGACATTCTCCTTAGTAATTGTGGGAACACTTGAGGGACATTTGAGAGGGGCTAATATCCTAAGTGAGTAGACAGGGCAAGTTATTATTTTTTTTCTGAGTACTGATTAATCTTTATTTATTATAGGTCTTCTTTTTTTATTTCAGTATATTATGGGGGTACAAAAGTTTAGGTTACATATATTGCCCTTATCCCCCCTCCCCCCACCCTGAGTCAGAGCTTCAAGAATGTCCATCCCCCATACGGTGTATGTCGCACTCATTATGTATGTATACACCCATCCATTCCCCCCACACACATCTGCCCAACACCCAATTAGTGTTATTCCTATATGTGCTCTTAGGTGTTGATCAGTGAAACCAACTTGATGGTGAGTACATGTGGTGCTTATTTTTCCATTCTTGGGATACTTCACTTAGTAGAATGGGTTCCAGCTCTATCCAGGAAAATACAAGAGGTGCTATATCACCATTGTTTCTTATAGCTGAGTAGTACTCCATGGTATACATATACCACGTTTTATTAATCCACTCATGTATTGATGGGCACTTGAGTTGTTTCCACATCTTGGCAATTGTGAATTGTGCTGCTATAAACATTTGAGTGCAGATGTCTTTTTTATAGAATGTCTTTTGTTCTTTTGGGTAGATACCCAATAATGGGATTACTGCATCAAATGGTAGGTCTGTTTGTATCTGTTTGAGGTATCCCCATATTGCTTTCCACAGAGGTTGCACTAGTTTGCAGTCCCACCAGCAGTGTATGAGTGTTCCTATCTCTCTGCATCTACACCAGCATTTCTAGTTTTGGGACTTTTTGATAAAGGCCATTCTCACTGAAGTTAAGTGATATCTCATTGTGGTTTTGATTTGCATTTCCCTGATGATTAGAGATGTTGAGCAGTGTTTCATATGTTTGTTGGCCATTCTTCTGTCTTCTTTTGAAAAGTTTCTGTTCATGTCCTTTGCCCACTTTTTGATAGGGTTGTTTGATTTTTTTCTTGTTGATTTTTCTGAGTTCTGTATAGATTCTAGTTATCAGCCCTTTATCAGATGTGTAGAATGTGAAAATTATTTTCCCATTCTGTTTGCTCTCATGACAGTTTCTTCATGGATCAGAAGAAACATTGTTAAAATGTCTATACTTCCCAAAGTGATGTACACATTCAATGCAATTCTTATTAAATTACCAACATCATTTTTCATAGATATAGAAAAAATAATTTTACGCTTCATATGGAACCAGAGAAGACCCCGTTTAGCAAAAGCAATTTTAGGCAATAAGAACAAAATGAGAGGTATTAATTTACCAGACTTCAGACTATACTACAAGGCTGTGGTTATTAAATCAGGTTGGTATTGGTACCAGAACAGGGACACAGACTAGTGGAACAGAACTAAGAATCCAGATATAAAACCATCGTTATATAGCTATCTAATCTTTGACAAAGCAGACAAAAACATACACTGGGGAAAAGAATCCTTATTCAATAAATGGTGCTGGGAAAACTGGAAAGCCATATGTAGAAGACTGAAACAGGACCCACACATTTCACCTCTCAGGAAAATCAAATCACGGTGGATAACAGACTTAAACCTAAGGTATGAAACTATTAGAATTCTAGAAGAAAATGTGGGAAAAACTCTTATAGACATTGGCCTAGACAAAGAATTTATGAACAAGACCCCAAAGACAATCACAGCAACAACAAAAATATATGGGACCTGATAAAATTAAAAAGTTATTTTTATTTATTGTTAATATGACACCTTATATGTTCTCAAGATTGTGCAGTGGTGAACTAGAAATATTTTCATCGTACTCCATTATATAACCACAGGTCTCACTGCTTCATAAATAATTTTTACATTAGTTCCAAAATAGATATTAAAATAATAAAAATACAAGCATTGAAAAGAATTAAAATATTTATATTTTAAGTAATCCATTTATTAGATAAAAGCAAAATGAAAGTTGTCTTTAGGATTTTGATAGAAAGATAACATCGTGGTAATGGTGGTAAGCAAAACAAACCAAAAATGAGTCACAGACTAGAGTGGTTACACATAGTGAATATGCATTTAGGTGATGAGTTCTGAAGGTAGAAAGATAGCAAATATTCATAGAAGCAGCTTAACCATTGATAAATATCTGTCGACTGATGCTGAAGACAACAGGATGGATGGATATTTCTGGAATGAAAGCACAGGATAGGAAAAAACACATTTGGAAGTTTCCCCTCTGCTTTCAATTTCAGCAATTCATTCAGTAGAAGCTGGAGAATCCACATCCTCCATAGCGGAATGGGCGGTAGCCAAATCCATAACCTCCAAAGCCACAGCCATAGCCCAGTCTGCGGAAGTTGCCACATCCACAGCCATAGCCATAGCCCAGGCCACCAAAGCCTCCATAGCCGTAGCCCAGGCCTCCGTAGTAGCTGCCGTAGTAGCTCATGTTGTAAGAAGTACTGAGTTTGATTTGTTGTTCAAATCAGGATCCCGAATATGAATATCAGCCTTTGTAGAGGGGTGCTTATATACCCTGCTCAGAGCATGTGATAAAAAATGTGCCCATTCTTGTTGTATCATTCCACATGACAAGTATCTTGCCTGAGGCAGCTCATTAATCTATTGTCCCCTGACAACACTCATTAAGAATGTCTGAACTTGTTTGGCTACCTAGTTAGGTTGTCCCTGAGCTTGTTGCTTTAATTTTATTAAAAGAAATTGCTGTTTCTTCATAGGATATACATGCCAAATGCTAAATAGAATTATTACCAGTCCCTTAACATCAGTCACATTAAATATTCTTGAATTTCTAATTAAATACATTCTAATCACAAGCATTTTGGGGGTTGTTATAATTGATTCTACAAAATTTTGAGAAATAATCAAAGTCAAGATGCTTAAATCTATCAATTTCTTCATAAGCCACACACATTTTGTAGCATGAGAAGCAAGAAAGATTTGATTCATCTGTTGTACATACTAGAAAGCAACAATAAAGCATCATCTAATTTCTTGAGTTTGAGAACTTTGACCATGCACAATCATTATATGTATATTTGACCATACAAACCAGCATGTTGTATGTATATTTGCTCTGGTTTAACAATATAGCACAATTGGAGTCATAAGTGGAGAGACTATTACAGTGGTCATTAATGCAAAGCCTTGTCAGAGTTCTCTCTTTGTATCCTGGTTTCCTTTTACATAGTAAGTTCTAGCCTTAGTACTATGACAAATGATGATTTTACCTGCATCCATACACCATTTTCCTGTCTTTTTCTACCTTTTGTCATTAATCCATGTATCTTGTATGTTTTTCAAATCTCACTTCAAAAATTACCCAACTTCTTTTCCTCCACTATGCATCATTATGCATACCCAGACCAAAGTGTGAAGCAAGTAATATGATTTTGATTACAACCTATTTACTCAAATCAACACTGTATTCCTTCCATTCAGATCTTCATAATCAATATAATACATTTGTCCTTGTCTTCTCTTTGCCTATTCTGTGCCTAGTTTTTTGTTTTCAGGCAATATCTAGTTAGCCTTTCCTAAAATATCAACCATATCTTTCCATGATGTTGATAATGCTGTCTCTTGTTTAAAACATATTTCAACTGTTCAAATTATCTGAAGTTTCAAAAAGATTTGTACAGCTTAGAATAACTTAAGAAATTCTCTAAATGTAAGTCACAATTGTGAAGAAGACAAGGGATAAGAAGAAGCTTTTTAGGAACAGTTGGTCTGATATTCACAGAGTCCCTTAGCTCAGCCTAGAGAGTTAGCAATATGCAAGGCTGACCTCACACTTGATTAAACCTCACCCAGATGTGCCTCTCTCTATCTTGAAACTTGGGACTCCAGAGACTTACTGGTTGTATATAACTAAAATCATATTGATAAGCTTTTGTTGAGATTAATGAGTAGTTGGATGACATACTTTTAAAAGTTTTATTTTATTTTAGTTTTTGTACTGATACATAGCATTTGATATATTTATGGAGTGCGTGTGATATTTTGTTATATGCATAGAATGTGTAATGATCATGGTAGGTTATTTGAGGTATCCATCACTTTAAGTACTTACATCTATGTGTTGTGAACAATTCAAGTCTTTTCTTTTAGATACTTTGAAATATACAATACATTGTTGCCAACTGTAGTAACTCAGCTGTTGAACAATAGAACTTATACCTTTTATCTAACTGTATGTTTGTACCCAATTAACCTACTCTCTTCATCCCCCCCACCCATCCACATCCCAGCCTCTGGTATCTATCATTCTGCTCTCTACATCCATGAGATCAATTGTTTTAGTTCTCACATATGAGTGAGAACATGTGGTATTTGTTTTTCTGTGCCTGACTTATTTCACTTAATATGATGACATCCAGTTCAGATGACACATTTTTTTTTTTTGACAAAGTGTTTGTTCTCTGACTTTCCTGGTGTCAAAACAAAGCCTAACATTTAGGTGGCACTCAAAAAATTTATTTGAATAAATTTTATGACTGTAACTGACATCAAAGCAATGGCCATGCATGCCATAATATGAGCAACTCATTGGCTATTCTGGGAAATGTTTTAAGACTGGACATGAGTTCCAACAATCTGGTATGAGAGTAGCATTTAACCCAACACTAGACTAGCTCTTTAATGTCCATGCTATTCTAACCCAATTTAATTCCTTTGTTTTTGCCATTTCAGAAAATCAGTCAATTGATAAAATGAAAATTTTTATTTTAACGAATAATTTTGAATTATGAATAAATTACCTAGCATTAAGAATTTCCTCAAAGAACTAAAAGTCGAACTACAATTTGATCCACCAATCTCATTACTGAGCATCTACCCAAAGGAAAACAAGACATTCTAGACATACTGTAATAAAGACATCTGCACTTGAATGTTTATAGCAGCACAATTCACAATTGCAAAGATGTGGAAACAACCCAAGTGCCCATCAATACATGAGTGGATTAATCAAATGTGGTATGTGTATACCATGGAGTACTACTCAGCCACAAAAAAAACAATGGTGATCTAGCACCTTTTGTATTATCCAGATGGAGCTAGTGCCCATTATTCTGAGTGAAGTATCTCAAGAATGAAAAAACAAGCTCCACACGTACTCACCATCAAATTGGTATTAATTGATCAACACTTATGTGCTCATATAGTAATAACATTCAGCAAGTGAAGGGCAGGTGGGAGGTGGGAGGAAGAGAAGGGTAGATATATTCACACCTAATGGGTGCAGTGCTCACTGTCTAGGGATGGACATGCTTGACGCTCTGACTCAGGTGGGGCAGAGGCAATGTATGTAACCTAAACATTTGTACCCCTGTAATATGCTGAAATAATAAAAAAAAGAATTTCATATTCTTGTGTAGCTCTGTCAGAACATGTGATCATGATTATATGCTACTTTTTTATTTTTAATGCCTAAGACTGTGTCTAGTTAATATGGAATATAAATGAAAAACTTCAATAATACAATAAATACTAAATGTATTTTCAAAGAACAAAACGTGATATGGTTTATGATATGCATAACCTATTTGCTCATTAGCTGTAAGAAAAAGAAAAATCAGTCTGAAGAATATGTAACATCTGTTTTTTTCCCTGTATGCATAAGTGAAAGAAGTAACAATAGGATTTTTTAAGGGTTTATTATTTTTCTGTCTATTTATTATTGGATCAAAAGCAGATTTGCACCACTATTATTTTTTAGGAAGTTTTAACTCTTGATCCAAGTTTCTACTCATGTTGATGGATGGAAGATAAAAAGTGCTCTTACATTTTTCCTGGAAGTAAAGAACTCTTTTGTTATAAATTCAAAACACTTTCTCTCACCACAGATATAGATCAATATTACCTTAAACAGATTGAGGTTATGAGAATATTGATTATACTAAGAATATCAATGTCATAATAATTATAGTGATTACTACTTTTCAGCTCCATAGAAACTGTCCCTAGAGATAGTACCCAAAGGAGAGAAGAATGCTTCCTGTGAAATCCTGTTCTACTGGGTCAGTGTGTATAGCTCCACCTTCCCTAGAGTTACTTAGCTCTGTGTCCTCTGCTCAGCCCACTGTGTTAGTACACAGAACCCCCCAACAGCATCAATTGAAATAAGTCATGATGTATTTTTTTAACCCAGAATTGAATTTTTACATTGTTTCCTGGTTAGTTACATTCAGAAGCAGAGAAACTATTAATAAATATTGGTTGGCTCAATTCTCTGTATCAGAACAACAAAAAAAAAAAATGAAATACAAGTGTTAGTCTGAGAAAAGGGACCAATCTTCATAAAATCGGTTGTGATAATTTAACTCTTATTGTAACTATGGCCAGAACATTCACAACGGTTTATTTGAAAACATTCAAGGAGAACATACATAAAAAGAGAGTCTGCACAGTGTAGTCTCCATGTGAAATAAAAAACAATAGACTTTACAAATTAAATAAAAGCTCAACAATGAAATGTGCCCTGATTTATTTATGTATTTTCAAAGAAGAAAATAATGATATATATATAAATATCTCACTTTGATATACATACACACATCTATAAATACATATGTGTGTGTGTGTATATATATGTATATGATCAAGTATAAATTAGAAAATAATATCTTGAAATGCATGAACCAAAACAGCCGATTATTTTTTATTGGTTATTTTCCTGACTGAAAAAAATAGAAGAATGGTAACATCCTTTGGATACTGATTACCTTTGGAAACTGAGAAATGTATATTTCTTTTGACATTGTTGTTTTTGCTTAATTCAGTGGACTCAAAAACTTGGACAATTATTTCTTTGTTATTCTATTTTTGAGAAACTTCTACCAGAAGATGATGAGTTGATTATGAAGCCGAGATCCTGTGTTGATGTGTGAAATGGGGAAAATAAAGTCTTCTATTGGCCAAATGATAGTTTTTATTTGGAAATTAAGGATATTTTTTCTGTAAAGTCAAAAAAATTTTCTTCACTTAGATAAACAATAATTAAATAAATAATAGGCTATAATGAAATTTGATAATGTATTTTACTATGAATGTCATACACAATGCTTCTCAACCTAAAGACATTGATGATTGTTTTTATTTTTAGACTTAAGGGCATGTCCATTAGCTTTGGAACTATATTAACCTGAATGACTAACGGCAAAGTAATGGGACCACACAACTATATTTCACTGTACATCGTGACCTTATAACCCCCAAATAGGAACAACTGGAAGGATAGATGATTCCTGATGGTAGAGCAAATTTAACTTTGTGCCTTTCAAATAAAGACTTTGATCTTTTGATATAGACGTACATAAACAGATAACTATAGGTATATCTATATGAATAGATATGCATATGGAAAAAATCTAGGTGAAATCTAGATAAAGTTAACATTGAATTTAAGATTCTGAATTATCTATATTAGGACAGTAAATTGTTATAGAAATAGTGATTCTAAGAAAGGGAATCCTCCTTCAATCCCCAGAAACTGAGCAGAACGTTCAAAATACTCTCTTTGGCTGCATGCAGGGGGAAAGTTGACTGGGAAACGAGACTGCCTCATGGCACCTGCATTCGGGAGACCTTGGCCATAGACCTGATCCTGATTCTGCCAGTAGAGCTGCTATAACTTTTGAGAGTTGTTTATTTTTTTAACCTACAAGATGAGATGAATGTCACTGCTGTCATTTAATGTCTGTTCTAGTTCAGCAACTTTATAATACTACTATGTGACTAAATCAAGCGTGTTTAACCAATTTTGACAAATTTAAACAAAATATCTTAATTTTATATTGTTAGCTGAGTATATAATTTGATTTTAGGAAAAACACTAATTTTTTATGCTTTTTTTTCTTATTTCATCAATAAAATACCCACTCTTGCCTATTTGTTATCAGGAAAGAGGTTTAACTGAAATCAGCTTTGTAAGAAAGCTCTTTGGATTGAACTGTGCTTGTTATCAGCCTAAGCTAAAAAATAAATTAGTTCACGATAAAGACTTATTTTTTCCCTTGTTAAATTGCAGAATTTTCAATCTAATGATGATGGCGAATAAGAATGCCATATCATGCCATGGGAAAGTCAACTGAAAAAAAAAACTAAAATGTTTTAAGTTACATATTAGTTAACTTCATCTGAAAAAAATTCTACACCAATTCATTAGTGACTTATGGATTTCCTGTTCAATGAAAATGTCAAATGAAATAGTGTGCAGAAGAAAATGACAGGGTGAGATTATACAAAATACAAAAATTCTTAGAAAGAAGGTGTACTTGAGTAATTAGCCTAGTGATATGGCTTCATCTGTTATCATTTGCTTGCTCTTATAATAAAAAAGCCAGACAAACACATGTTGAAAGTATAGAAGTATTCATGATGCATTTCTAGGGAATTGAGACATGGGACTTGATTTAAATGAAACATATATGTTTGATATATAAATATATGCATATGTTAAGTTGGCATTGCTTTGTTTTTAACTTAAATATGCATATTACCTAAATAAAAGCAAAAGATTAAAGAATATATCAAATTAATAATCCTTTTGAAGCTCTTATTTTCATTTCAATCTAGAATCATTATTATTTGAAACTATCTATTTATTTGTCTTATCTGCATGCATGTTTGTGAGGTGTATGAAAAAAAATAGATTCTCAGTCCAGGAGATATCTTCCCTCATTGACAATTGAGTAGAAGGTAACCATCATCCTTACGCATAACTGAGTTTCATGAACGAAACAGAAACCAGATTGTGTTCTCAAATTAGGATGTTTTATTAAAGATAAACATATAATTAGTTATAAAAAACAAATGTAGAGGATACTAGGAGATGGAGATATGAGTATACCTTGAAAAATTATCTGAAATTCTGAGATGCTAAATTCTTTTGTGCAAATAAATCTCAGTTGTCCAATGATTTAAATCAGCTTTGGAAAGTCCTCTTAGAATTTCAGACATTGGGTTTCAGACAATAGTTTAGTAGAAGCCCGAGAATCCATATCCTCCATAGCATGATGGGACGCAGCCATATCCATAGCCTCCATATCGACAGCCATAGCCCAGCCTGCGGAAGCTGCCACATCCACAGCCATAGCCATAGCCCAGGCCACCGAAGCTTCCACAGCCATAGCCCAGGCCTCCGTAGTAGCTGCCATAGTAGCTCTTGGTGTCAGGGGTGGTGACTTTGGTTTGCTATCCAAGGCAAGATCCCAGTGTAAATATCAACATGTGTAGAGGGAGGCTTACATATCCTGGTCAGAGCATGTAATAAATCACATGTATTCCCTCCTTTTGTGCTATTCATTTTATTACAGTTACTTAGCAAAGCTCATTCATTGTCCCCTGACACGGGGAGAGGCCCTCACATTCATTAAGCTTTTGAGCTTGCTTTCTTGCCAAGTTAGACAGCCCTTAAAAATTATTGCATCATTTAATGAGAAGGAATTGCTGTATCTTCAAAGTCTGGACATACCAGACCACAAATAGAATTCTTCATAGCCAAGCATGTTATAACAATCATATTTGATACTCTTGCATGCTTCAGTTAAATATTTCTTCATATCTGATTTTTCCTTGAATTGGTAACCTCACGAATTTAATAAAAATTAAAGAAATGAGTGAAATTCAAAGCTCTAGAATCTATCATATCCTTTTAAAGTATCTTACTTTTCATCCTAAAAAGTGAATTATCTATCTCCTTTGGAAATAAGGAAACAGAAACATCTGAAAGCCAAGAGGCATCAACTCAGCTGTTGTAAACACCAGTAAAGAACTCTAGAAACAAAAAAGTCTATTTTTTCTTTAATTTTAGAACATTGATAATCATAACTACTATTTTTCTTTGCATATTACTTTGCAAAATAAAAAAAATTATTAATTGACATGCCAATATCAATAAATAATTATAAACTAAAATCTATAGTTTACCTTAGAATTCACTCTTTGTGTTATATAGTTCTATGGACTTTATCAGCCATGAGACAAAACTGTTCAGAAACTGAGGTCAAACAGAGTACTCAAAAATTATTTCAGAAGCAGCTTAGAAACTGACCAGAAGTTCTCTTCCCAAATCCTGACCCTTTTCTCTAATATTATATCTACCCAAGAAGCTTCCAAAAATGTACATTGCATCTTTCTCTCTGTCTTTACAATTTCCTTACCTACACATATGATATCTTATAAATTTTTTTTAATTAACAGATTTTTTTAGAATAGTTTTACAGTTTCCCCTATTATTAACATCTTGCATTAGTTTTGTTTATTTATTAACACTGATGAACCAATATTGGTACATTATTATTATATCACATTATGTATTGTATTACTAAAGTTTATAGTTTCATTAGGGTTCACTCTTTGTATTGTACAGTTCTATAAGTTTTGAGAAATTCATGAAGTCATGTATCCAGATTTACTCTATTATACAGAATAGTTTCACTGCCCTAAAAATCTCCCTGTGCTTCACCTACTCTTTCCTTACTTCTCCCAGACTCCTAGAAACCACTGATCCCTTTATTGTCTCTAGAGTTTTCTTTCTCCAGAGTGTCATAGAATTTGAATCATACAGTATTGTGGCCTTTTCTCATTGACTTCTTATTGCTTTGCAATTGCAATATGCTTTTAAGATTCCTTTGTTTTTTCCTTAATAGTTCGTTTCTTTTTTATCACTTGCTAATATTCCATTGTGAATGCACAGAATGTTTGTCCAGTAATTTATTGAAGGACATGTCGATTGCTTCTACATTTTCGTAATTACAAATAAGACTTCTATAAACATTTGTTTTCAGTTTATTGTGTGGACATAAGTTTTCAACTCATTTGGGTAAATACCAAGGAATACAATTGCTGGGCTGTGTGGTAAAATTATGTTTAGCTTTGTAAGAAACTGCTCTTCCAAAGTTGATGTACCATTTTGCATTTGCATCAGCAATGAATGAGAGTTCATTTGCTCCGTATACACACCAGTATTTGTTGTTGTCAGTGTTTTGAATTTCAGTCATTCTAGCAGGAATGTTAAAATCTTTTTAAAAATAGTATTCAGCCTCTGTCCTCCCATTACTCATTAGGCTATGGTTGCTAGGTGAAATTGTGAAATAGGCAAGTTTTCTTTTTGGCACCATCAAGTTTTATTCAATCTATAATTAATTCCTTTGTCTTGTATCTTCACTTTTACCACAACAGCTTCAGACGTGTTCTCTTTGCCTATCCTGTGATTTTTTAAAAAAGTTTTCTTCTCAGGAAATAACATACTAGTCTACTAAGCTGTTAAATGTTCAAGGTATTAGATATAAAGAGATAATTTAAATTCAAGGGCTCTATGAAATTCAAAAAGATAATCATTAACATTAGAAATGTTTTCAGAATCTCCACAACATAGGTATGATACTAAAAGATAACGGGTAGAAAACACTAACTGAGGATAAAAGTTCCTCAGCTGATTCTAAGCAGTTAGTGACTTACAGCCAAAGCTGACTCCATATGTGGTTAAGTTCCTTAAGTTGTGCCCTTAACTTTAACCTTGAACTTTTTTCTTTCTTTCTTTCCTTTTTTCCACATTGTTCTTTTCTTTTTTGCTTTTTTCTTTTTTTTTTTTTTGCTTTTTTCTTCTTTTTCTTTTTTTTTCTTTTTTTTCTTTTTTTCTTTTTTTTTCTTTTTTTTTCTTTTTTTTTCTTTTCTTTTCTTTTATTTTTTATTTCAGCTTATTATGGGGGGTACAAAAGTTCAGGTTACATACGTTGCCCATGTACCGCCTATCACCCCAAGTCAGAGCTCCAGGGGTGTCCATTCCCCAGACAGTGCGCATTGTACTCATCATGTAGGTATACACCCATCCCCTCCTCACACTACCCCCTCCCCGAGTCAGCACCTTCAAGCGTGACCATTCCCCAGACGGTGCGCAAGGCACTCATCATGTAGGCATACACCCATCCCCTCCCCTCTCCCCCACCTCAGTCTGATATCCGATTGGTATCATTCCCAGATGTGAATTTAGGTGATGATCAGGGAAATCAATTTTCTGGTGAGTACATGTGATGTTTATTTTTCCATTCTTGGGATACTTCACTTAATATAATGGGTTCCAACTCTCTCCAGGAGAATCAAAGAGATGTTGTATCACTGTTATTTCTTATAGCTGAGTAATACTCCATGGTATACATATACCGTAATTTACTAATCCAATCATGAATTGATGGGCATTTGAGTTGTTTCCACATCTTTGCGATTGTGAATTGTGCTGCTATAAACATTCGGGTACAGGTGTCTTTGTCATAGAATGACTTATGTTCCTTTGGGTAGATGCCCAATAATGGGATTGCTGGATCGAATGGTAGGTCTATTTGAATCTGTTTAAGGTATCTCCATAATGCTTTCCACAGGGGTTGCACTAGTTTGCAGTCCCACCAGCAGTGTATGAGTGTTCCTGTCTCTCCACATCCATGCCAACATGTGTTGTTTTGGGACTTTTTGATAAAGGCCATTCTCACTGGGCTTAAGTGATATCTCATTGTGGTTTTGATTTGCATTTCTCTGATGATTAGGGACATTGAGCATTTTTTCATATGTTTGTTAGCCATTCTTGTATCTTCTTTTGAAAAATTTCTATTCATGTTGTTTGCCCACTTCTTGATAGGGTTGTTTGATTTTTTTCTTGCTGATTTTCCTGAGTTCTAAATAGATTCTTGTTATCAGTCCTTTATCTGATGTGTAGTATGCGAAAATTTTTTCCCATTCTGTAGGTGGTCTGTTTATTCTCATGACTGTTTCTTTGGCTGTGCAGAAGCTTTTAAATTTAATCAGGTCCCATTCATTTATTTTTGTTGTTGCTGTGGTTGCCTTAGGGGTCTTCTTCATAAATTCTTTCCCTAGGCCAATGTCTGTAAGAGTCTTTCCTACATTTTCTTCTAGAATTCTAATCGTTTTACATGTAAGGTTTAAGTCTGTTATCCACCGTGATTTGATTTTTGTGAGAGGTGAAAGCTGTGGGTCCTGTTTCAGTCTTCTACATGTGGCTATCCAATTTTCCCAGCACCATATGACCAGAAATATAGTCACTTATTTTTAGTGTTCAATAAGAAATTTTCAAATGGTGCATTTTCACAACTGGATTTGTTTACCTCTGTGCAATAACTAACATATAGTAGCAACACAATAAATAATTGTTGAATGGATGGATGAATTCTGAAGTCTTTAAAGGTAAGTATCCTGCCTCTCACCAGGTATGGCTAATTCTCTGCATCTGAACAATAAGGATTTAAAGAGGAAGTGAGCTCCCAGGGCTTATGACTTCAGAAAAACATATAACCTTCATTTTATTTCATTTGTATTAACTCTTTTCTTTGAAGCATAAGGTATGCTATAATGAATTATATCACAATATAAATTTAACATTCAATGCATTTTTGTATATATGCACACACTACCTATATACCAACCATATCCTAATATCCAAAATGTTTCCATTGCTTGTTTTTGGTTAACATCATTCTCTAGAGCAGGAGTCCCCAACCTATGGTGAGTTGTACAATTATCTCATTATATAGTATAATATAATAATAATAGAAATAAAGTGCACAACAAATGTTATGCACTTGAATCATCCCGAAATCACCTCCCCACCACCCACCCTGGTCTGTGGAAAAATTGTCTTCCATGAAAACAGTCCCTGATGCCAAAAAGTTTGGAGACCGCTGCAGAGATAACCATAATTATAGCTTCAGAAGATCTTGTCTACTGTTTTCCAAATGTTTTTTAAATTTACAGTCTCATCAGCAATGTAAGAGAATTCCAGTTACTCCACATCTTTGACAACACTTCATTTTCAGACCATTTAATTTTGACCATTCTTGTGGGCATGTAGTAATATTTGACTCTTGTTTTAATTTGGTTTTTACCTGATGAGTAATAATTTTATGCACCATCTTATATGCTTGTTGGTCATTTTGACATCTTCTTTTTTGAAATGCCTGCTCAAGTATTTTCTCCATTTTTAAGTGGGTTTGTAATATTCTAGAATTAATTTGTAGGAACTCTTTACATACTTGGGTACAGATATTTTGTCAAATCTTTGTTTTGAAAATATTTTCTACCAGCATATGGTTTGTTTTTCACTTTAAAATGTTGTCTTTATAATGAACAGAATTTCTTAATATAATAAGATCCAATTTATTCATATTTTTATTTTATGATTAATGCTTTTATTTTTGTCCCCATTAAGAAACTTTTGACTATCTCCCATCCTATTCTTCATTTCTTTGGTCCCTTTTGAATTTGTTCCATTTTTATAGTGCATTCTAAATTGAAAGACAGTTGTTCATTTGAATATTTAATTCTCATTAACTCAACTGGAAGATATAAAATTGCACATAAACAGGTTTAATGATGTCACACTGCCTGTTTTGTTTTACCAGATCATTCTTCTGTTGCGGGAATGAAGTTCCTACAATGCATTTTCCCTAGACCAGGTGACAGCTTTTCCTCAGGAGGAAGTTTATTCTGAAACTGTTCTCTTCATTTCAGCACAAATCAATTACAATCCAACAACTAGAGATATAATAATATGATAAAACTGCGTTAAACTGTGAGTGTTACTTTCTTCACATAGTTATAATGATTGTTCTTCTTTTGATATGCAAAGTCTTTCTTCACACTGTTATGCCATTAACCATTTAGGGGATAAAATGGTTATTTGAAATCCTGTTTTACTCAGTCAAACTAAATAGTATAAAACTCCAGTGGTAACACCAAGATATATCCACCCAGCTCCATTTACTGTGAAAGTACGACACCACACTTGAATTGAGTGAAATAATTGGTCATAGTATCTGGCTGAACAAATTCATCCATATGTTCAGTAAACAAGTCTGAGTTTTTAGAATATGTTATCATAATTCTTTTAAAAATAGATTTTGGATTTGGCACTATGTACTAGTTTTTTAATACAGATAAAGCTAAATTAAAAGTGATTAAGTTCAAGATTCTACAACAGGATATTTAAAAATCTAAATAAATAGAGGTGGTTGTTCAGCCATCATAATTAAACTCTTTAGAGATACATGATCAGAACTTTCCAAATGTTTCCTATGACAGCAAACAGAATAGTAGGGTTTTTTTTTTTTTTTTTTTTTGTATTTTGTTAGTGAGCATGGGGAAGTAGAATGCCTGGTATTCAGTAAAACTGGATTCTAGTCTGGGCTTTACTGCTCATTGCATTTTTGATCCTTGGCAAATCATTTCACTTTTTGGAGGTTCTTTCTCAATCAAGGTAGTATTAGGGTAAGCACTGTGTAAACTTTATAGCACTCCTGCCAGCTACACAATCCTATCATATTATTCCCCTGGTATTATTAAATTTGATAAACTCAAACAAAAGACATCCACCTTCTTTTCAGTACTGAAAAATATTACACTTTTTGAAAAACAGTAATACTTTATTACATATTTTTCTCAGGCAAATACTTATTTGAATTACCAACAAGAAAAAGCCCACTATTGCTGGTTGGTTGTTAAATGAAGGTTAACATTACAAGAGACTTGGTTAGGGTCTATGAAGCTGCAGGTTAGCCATGCCCTTCAATATGAATGACTTCACCTGTGATGACAATGATTTTTAAGTTTTCTCAGTGAATTGCAGAATATTTCAATGTGCTGATAATATTGAACAACAACATAGTGTCATACCATGGTTGACCAGGAAGAAAAGATTCACAAAAAGAAGTTCATTTTCAGTGTATATTCAGAGATATTTTTGTTTTACCAGTACTTTTCTTATCATTAAAGGGGCCAAATAAACATAAATTTTGAACAACACATAAAAGTACTTATTCTTCCTGTTGGTCTCAATTTAGATATGATAGTTTATACAGCTGATATTTTAATGCTGAATTTAAATACCAATGTTATCTAACTAAAAGATTGAAATGAAAAAGATATGGTTGATGTGGTCTAGTGTTAGGAAGAAAGAAGCTTCTTTTAAATTGAGTGTTATGTTTTTGTCTGCTTAGTCAGAGATCAGATGACAATATAAGGATGGTTTTATACCTGGATCCTCAGTTCTCTTCCTTTAGTCAAAGCAGACAAAAACATACACTGGGGAAAAGAATCCCTATTCAATAAAAGGCATTGGGAAAATCAGATAGTCACATGTTGAAGACTTAAATAGGATCTTCACCTCTCACCTCTCACAAAAATCAACTTACAATGGATAACAGACTTAAAATGTAAGGCAGAAAACAATAAGAATTCTAGAAGAAAATGTTGGAAAAACTCTTATAGACATCAGCCTAGGCAAAGAATTTAGGAGGAAGACCCTAAAAGCAATCACAGCAACCACAAATATAAATAAATGGAAGCTGATCAAATTAAAAAGCTTCTACTCAGCCAAGGAAACTATCAGTAGAGTGAACAGACAACACACAGAATGGGAGAAAATATTTGCATGTTACACATCTGATAAAGGGCTGATAAGTAGAATCTATATAGAACTCAAGAAAATCAGCAAGAAAAAATCAAACAACCATATCAAAAAGTGGGCAAGGGACAAGAACATAAACTTTTCAAAAAAAGACAGACTAATGGTCAACAAACATGAAAAATTGCTAAACATCTCTAATCATCAAGGAAATGCCAATCAAAACCACAATGAAATATCATTTAACTCCAGTGAGAATGGCTTTTATCAAAAAGTCCCAAAACAATAAATGTTGGCATGGATGTGGAGAAAGAGGAACATTCATACACTGCTGGTGGGACTGCAAACTAGTCAACCTTTATGGAAAGTAGTATGGAGATACCTGAAAGAACTAAAAGTAGAACTACCATTTGATCCAGCAATCCCATTACTGGGTATTTACCCAAAGGAAGAAAAGATGTTCTATAAAAAAGACATCTGCACTTGAATGTTTATAGCAGCACAATTCACAATTGCAAAGATGTGGAAACAACCCAAGTGCCCATCAAGACATGAGTGGATTAGCAAAGTCTGATATATGTATATCATGGAGTACTACTCAGCCACAAAAAACCAGTGGTAAACTAACACCTCTTGTATTATACTGGATGGAGCTGGAGCCCATTCTTCTAAGTGAAGTATCACAAGAATGGAAAAACAAGCACCACAGGTACTCACCATCAAATTGGCACTAATTGATCAACACTTACGTGCACATATGGAAGTAACATTCATAGGACATAAGGTAGGTGGTTGGGGGGAGAGGGGATGGGTAAATTCACACCTAATGGGTACAATGCACACTTTCTGGGGGATGGGCATGCTTGTAGCTTTGACTCGGGCAGTGAAAAGGTAATATATGCAACCAAAGTGTTTGTACCCCTGTAATATTCTGAAATTAAATAAATAAATAAAGAGAGTGTTATGGCTTACATATGTGTATGTATGTACAATTGACAATTGAACAACATGGGCTTTAACTGAGGGGGTTCACTTATACCTGACTTTTCTTCCACTTCTATCACCACTGACACAGCAAGACCTACCCTGTCTCCTTCCTCCTTCTTCTCAGCCTTCTCAATGTGAAGACTGTAAGGATAAAGACCTTTATAATGATCTACTTCCACTTAATAAACAAGTAAATATGTTTTTCCTTTCTTATGATTTTCTTAATAAAATTTTCTTTTCTCTGGCTTATTTTATTGTAAAAATACATGTAACATACAAAATATATGTTAATTGACTGTGTTGTCAGTGAGGCTTCCAGTCATTAGTAGGTTATTAGTGGTTGAGTTTTTGGATAGTCAAAAGTTATATGTAACCCCTATCTCTACAGAAAATGGAAAAATTAGCCAGGTATGGTGGCACATGCTTGTAGTTCCAGTTACTCAGGAAGTTGAGGCAGGAGGACACTTGAGCCCAGCAGTTTGAAGTAGCAGCGAGCTATAATGATGGCACTGCACTCCAGCCCTGTTTCAAAAAAAAAAAAAAAAAAAAGAAGAAGATATATGTGGATTTTTCAACTGCATGGGGTTTGGTGCCCCTAAACCCCATATGCCCATGTTGTTCAAGGGTCAAATGTATACACACACACACACACACACGCACGCACACACAAATACAGCTATATGGGTAGGTGAATGTATACACATAATTATTTCATTATATATGGCATATAGCACATATAGTAGCTTATTTTCTTCATTGTCAATTAAAAATGATCACTTTGACATTTTGAGTTAAATAAAAAGTAAAAGCCATGTATGTTGTTTTAAGTTAGGAAAATTTATTGTATGAGGAACATAGTAATCTCACAGCCATAAAAGCACAAATAAGAGACATCAGGAGATATGAAGCAAATAATTGTGGAATGATTAATATTCTTAAAATCTTAAATGCTAAATGCTCTTGATCTTGGCTTGGTCCAGGGTGATCTTTTTGTTTGAATTATTGCAGTTAAATTTGGGTAATCTTCTCATGGCCTCAGATATTAGGTTCCCAAGGCAGGGTATTCAGTAAAAGCTAGAGAATCCATATCCTCCATAGCAGGATGGGCGGCAGCAGCCGTATCCGTAACCTCCAAACCCAGAGCCGAACCCGTAGCCTCCATAGCCACAGCCGTAGCCCAGCCTGCGGAAGTTGCCACATCCACAGCCATAGCCATAGCCCAGGCCACCGAAGCCTCCATAGCCGTAGCCTAGGCCTCCGTAGTAGCCTCCGTAGTAGCTCATGGTGTCAGGGATAGTGAGTTGGTTTGCTGTTCAAGGCAAGATCTTGAATATGCATGGCAGCTTGGACAGAGAATGCTTATATACCCTGGTCAGAGCATGATTTATCACATGTATAGCCTCCTGATTTATCACATGCGTACCTGATTTATCACGTGTATACCCTCCCTTTGTGTTATTCTTTGTATTACCTTTCATGTTACAACTCATTAATTTACTGTCTCCTGAGGGCCTCACTCTCATTAAAATATTTCAGCTTACTTAATGCCCTATTTAGGATGCCCACGAACTTATTGCTTTGCTTTTATGAGATGAAATAGCTGACTTTTCAAAATAAGTACATTCCAAACGCTAAATAGAATCGCCTATTACCAGGTGAATTACATCATCTATATTTAATGGTATTCCTCTTATAATTAAAAATGTTCTCTGTTCTGTCAACCTCCAAATTGGTAACTTCATATCCAAATAAATTTATAGCTATTTAATCAATTTACAGATCTTAATTCTACATTTTCTTAAAAAGCAAACCTATTTTCAAGGTGAGGGCTTAAGAAAGTGCCTACATTCAGAATATAGGAAAACATTTGAAATAAAAAAGGCTTAAATGACCGGCTGTGTACAATAGTCAAGGGACTCAGAAAATGAGAGCACATGTTGATCTTTAGTATTCTCATCATAATAACCTTTATAATATTTCTGGCTTTATGCACCAGCTTCAGAACCTTTTGCTTGCAAAACATGTAACAATTAATTTCAGAAATGGAGAGCACAAAATCCATCTCCTATGCAGACTTATCAGAATAGCAGTTCTGGTTTCATTCAAATCCTAAAACTCTTCTTCATAATTGATTCTACTCAAAGTCTCACCAAAATGGCAGATTGCATCTGCCTCTGTTTTTGCATACTCCAGGCAATGTCCTCCATTTTTTACCCTTCCTTCAGTAGTGTATATATATGACCTCTATTTTCGTTCTCATTTCACCTTTCATTCTTCTTCCTATTCTCTCAATACCTACCAGGAGCAGCCAAGTAGAAGATTGAAGTTGACAATATTTTTCTCCCTCTGGCATTCATTTACTTTTCCCAGTCAATGCGTCTTTGTTTCTGCCTTCTCTTCATTTTCACCATAGTATCTTTCTCTCTGCTTTTCATTTCTGTTTTGAACTCATTTATCCGGAGGCAATTTCTAACTAGTCCCTAACTGGTAACTCATCTATTAATAGTTCACTAAAGTACTATTTTTAAAAGCATACATCATCTCCTAGGGCTTTCTGAAATGTTAAAAGGGTATTCTAAAACTGAACTTGTCTTAAAGTTTTCAGAATGAAGGCACAATGATGAAATGACACAGAACCGAGAAAAATATGTGGGGAAATTTGTCTTGGGCTTTTTGGAGTCACTCAGTTAACTTCTTTGAGCCAATCAACTGGATCCAACTTAACTCTACGTTTGTTAATCTCCATGTAGCACCTGTCTCTTGACTTGGACCACTAAAAACTTATTGAATTTACGGGACTTTGAACATCCTGCTGAGTTTTTGTGAGATTTACAATTATTTTATAAAGATAAATTCCCTAAATCAGATGTTTCATTTTTTCTAAACAGCAACTAGGGAATTAAATATTCTTTATTGAACTAATGAAGAAATTCTAAGTAAATTGACAGTAACTATCATAGCTACCACAATCTGTGCAACACTCTGTCCCTTAGCAAGGTAGCTTTCTAAGGCAGAAAAAAATGGTGTAATATGCCTTTTGATTTATAGAGTAGGATTTAACCCAATATTTGCCATATTGCTTTTACTCAAATATTATTTCATTCTTATTTCTCATCTGAACTTGAAATAGTTGATAAGTTGAATTTTTAATTTTCAGTGAGTCCTTTTGAAGACATAGAATCACAACTCAAACAGTATTAAGGATATCACATTTTGCCCATATAACTCAGCCAGGTAATGCAAGAGTGATTGATAGCTAATTTTTGCTTGTTCAGGATGCCTAAGCATGCATCCACCTGAGATATAAAACCGAGGAAGACATACATGGAAAACCTTAATGTCCAAATAAGAACCAGATTTTTTTTTAAGAAATAAAGCACGTGATATTTTTTCATAAAAACTGATCATTAGCTGTAAAAGATACATATAAAAAATACATAGATCCATATGTTGTTCTATAAAACTGTATGGAACAAATATTTTGTCTTTTTTCCTAAGTGAAAAAGTAATAAGATGAAAATGTCCATTGTAAAATGAGGACATATATTTCCTTGTAGTGGCTTTGGTTTTATGCCCAAAATAGATTGCTAAAGCCAAAGTATACCAAACCCAAAGCAGATTGAACAATGATCTTTTTTTATTTTCTCCTTCCTTTCACTTTTAAAAAGTTTACTTTAGCATATGTCTGGAATAACCCTATGATAATGACTAGAGAAGAAGAAAATGCATTCTTCCTTGGAGTAATAACTTTTATCTGTAAATAAAGACACAAATCAATAATATATGAAAAGGTAGGTTATAAAAATATGTTAATATTGCATTACACTGGGAATGCCACACATACTTTTTTCTCATTATAATTATATTGATAATTTTGGGGGGCAACTTTGTAATACTTAGGCTGTGAAGTATAACTTGAGTATGAACAGAATAGTTTCAAATGAAATTTAGTTATATGAATGAAAGTCCCTTTAATGGAGTTACCAAACTTATATCTACCTTGCCCTGCTCTGTGAAGATACAACATCTGAAAGGAGAAATGACAAGAGCTGGATGAGCTTCATTTTTTTTCTACTAATATCTTCATGCCATATAAACAAATCCAACTCTTTCTAGTAAAAACACATGATTTTGAGAATTGAGTTTTAACATTATTTATTCTTCATTTGCCTTCAAGTACAGCTAAATTAGCAATTGAGAAATAGGAGATTATATAAAATGAAATAAAAATTTAAGAAAAATGTAAAAAATAAAAACAACAAAAGGTAGTTAATCTGAGATGAAACTAATCCCCATAAACTTTGTGACATAAAATTGAAACCATTCACGGGAGTATTGCAAGAACTTTCCAGATGGCATGAAAATTTGGAAGTATGCAATGAGAGAGAATCAGAAGGGTGGCGCAGCGCGTCAGGATTCCACGGAACTACTTTCTGGTCTTGATTCTTACTCTTAATGTTGTTTGAGACTCTAGGCAAGTCCCTCAACTGGGGTTTCCTGGCCTGTAGGATGGGAGCAGCACTGTACTATCTGTAATGTTAGGTCGGCTCTTACTACTATTACTGTCCTTGTATTATTGAATTTCGCCAAGGCAAACAAACAACAAAAAAAAGACAAACCTCTGCACTTTATAACATTACCTGCGTATACCGTTCAATTTTGGAAAAAGCAATGCACTTTTAGATCTTTTATATACTCTATCATGTGAAATACCAGCAGTGGAATGCTTGCTTTTTGGTGAGTGGAATTGATTGAAAATCTACTTGACAACAAACAAACAAAAAACTCCTTTGGATGAATGATTATTCTCATTAAGTAAAGCTGCAGAATGCAGAGGAAGCTGTTTCTTGATTATTTGGGTGTTTATTTTCCGCTTACAGTTGTAAAAAGCTTTAATGTCATGAGAATGATGATGAAAGTAAAAAAGAGTATCATTGCATGCCAAAGAGGAACTGTGACGTAAAAAACTAATTAAACCAACTAACTACTTTTAATACTACACATATTTTAATTACCTAATTTGAAATACTTTTAGTAACTTTATAGCACAACTATTTTCATGAAAATGCCAAGTAAAATGACAAGCAATAGAGAATAGATCAAGGAAGATTATATACTACCAAGAAATTCGTTAAAAATATATTTTTCTTTCCTGAAAGTTTAGAGAAATATTTTAGTCTACCACTGTTCATTTCTTACCACATAAGAGCTGAATAAACAACAAATTTTGAAAGAAGGGATGGATTATTTATGTATTTTGGACTACATTCATAAATATAGTTGTATAAAAGTCAAAACATGTAAATCCCTTTTATTTATGAGCATATATATAGTTAAAATGTTGGAGTTGATTTTTTATTGTTGAGCTTAAATCTAAAGATTAATTAAAAGCTAGGAAATTAAAATCATCACATATATTTGAGGGACTATTATTCAGCTAAATTTAAATTTATTATCCTTTTTATATGTCCATATATATCAATCAGTGTGTCTATGAAATGCACATTTCATACACAAAGAAAGTATATTCATTTCCACATGGGAAGTTAGGTAGTGTATATAATTAGTAACATGTATAATTGAGTCAAATAAATTAAACAAAAGCTATATTTGCTGTGTCTCAAATTAAGAGAGATATTATGAAAACAAATTTGTGTAATTATAAATGTACTGGAAGTCTTAGGTGCTAATTATTTTGAACAAATAGACCCAGAATAATTTAGGTAGGCCCAATGATTAAAATCAGGTTTAGCAAATTCACTCGTGGAACCAGATATCAGATTTATTGGGAAGAATTTTAATAAGAACTAGAGAATCCATGTTTTCCATACCAAGATGGATGGCAGTAACTGTATCTGTAGCCTCCATAGCCAGAGCCGTAGCCCAGACTACAGAAGCCGCCACATCTGTAGCCATAGAGATAGCCCCGGCCACTGAAGCCTCCTCAGCTGTACCCCTGGCCCCATATTAATCACTGTAGTAACTCACAGGGTCAGGAATTGTGTTTCTTGAGTATGAATCTCAACACCTGTGCAGAGGTTTTATACTCTAAGTTATGGCTGTGGTAAATCATTCAGACTTACCACATTTTCATTCCTCAGAATAAAACTGCATGAAACAAATATGATTCGTTCTTTTGTTTTGTTTCATATGCATGGAGTTACCTTTCATCTCAGTGAAACTTTTAAATTAACATTGTAGCTCAATTGGGATTTCTCTGATTAGATTGTCTATAATGAGAAATATTATTTGCAACTTCAAAGACTCTTCTTACTTCTTGACTTGGATAACTCCACCTCCTTTAGGCTTCAGAGCATCTATGGTGCAGCCAAGAAGCTGTCTGACAACATCAAGATGGTACTTCTTTGCTGCATATGGTTTCTGCATATTTCCACGTTCATAACTACCCCTTATCACTTGAGGCAAACAGGGCCATAATGTGGCTCTTAAATCCATGCTTCATTCAAAACTGCAGTCACTTAAATGTCAAATATTTAGAAATGTTGAGATACAGGCAAATTTTACTTGACTACTGTGCAGTTTGAGGCTGACATGAAACTAATCTCATTGAGATATCCCTCATGTTTTGTATAGCTTAGACTTTTTCTTAATGTTTTCACAAAGATAACATTTAAAGTATTGTTACCTCCTTAAAGAAGCCATTTCCAAGTTTCAGAAAAAAAGAGGTGGGGAGGAGGAGGAGGAGAAGGAGAAGGAGAAGAAGAAGGAGAATAAGAAGAAAGAGAAGAAGAAAGAGAGAGAAAACAAATAAGTGTTCCCTCCTATATTTGAGCCAAGTCAAAATAGATGCAGCCCCAGTTAAAGAAATGTTGGTATTCCTTTAAAATGATAACTTCCAAAAGGTCAAGCGTATATTCTAGGAATTAGGGCTACTTTTGAAGATCCAGGATTATTGTACCATGCCATGAAGAAATAATTTGACCTATTTTTCTTCTTGTACAGGTATTGGGGAGAGGAAAAAAAAACGTAGATGATAAAAATAATGATTGCTATTGATAATTCATAATGATTTCTCCCAGAAAATAACCTAAGGATAGCTTTCATATCTATACATTTTTTTCATCTGGAGACATTTTAAAAACTCACCACCATGAAAGGATGAGCAGATAAAGAAATATTTGTTAAGGGTTTACACATGATACTAACAGGATGTTTGATATTCCACAGCCTGATAGCCATGTGTTTTATTTTTGAGAATCTGCTATTAATGTGAAATTCCTCTTGGAAGAGATCACCACATAGCTTCAAGATAATTAGGATGATTTAAAAAGTCACAAAGGATCTCATGTCATTGCTTTCTGCTTTAGTCTCAATTTTGGATTCTATTTCACTATGTCAAAATTCTCGTTGCATGCATATTGCTCAGTCAACCAAAACATTAGTACTGGCCTCACCCAAGACAGAACTAATACTGTAGAAAATACACTAGTCTGATTTTCCAGAGGCTCCCTTCATGCCAAATAAGCTAGAAGTCAAATACTCTGTATGGGTTTCTATACAGAAATATACTGCTTGGAAGACATCAACAAATTCCTCAAAATAAAACGTTTACTAAAACTGATGCAAGAAAAAATGAAAATCTTAAAGTACTATATCTCTTAAGAGAATTGAATTTGAATATAAAAAAAGGAAAAAACAAGCAGATTTCTAACCAAGAAAACAATAGGTCCACCTGGCTTTCCTGGTGAATTCTAGTAACTATTTAAGAAAGAAATAATACTAATTTTACACAGATTCTTTCAGAACATAAACTCAATCTATAAATTCATGGTATAATAATATATAAAAAATTAGAAAATAATATGCAAAAATATTAACTGTAGTATTAAAAGCATAAAGATAAATATAATGAAAGACGTACAAGACCAGCTCCTTAATAATTACAAATTAATGCTGTAAGAAATTAATAAAGACCATTAAAGTGAGGATATACCAAGTTTATGTACTGACAACAGCTGAATATTCCCAAAATTATATATTAAATAAAATCTTAATCAAAATGCCTGTATGACGTTATATATTTCAAAATATTCTAAAATATGTAAGGAAACCCAAACACATAGAATATCCAATGAAATCTTTAAAAACATAAAGTTTGACAACTTATATTAACTGATTTCAAGACTTATTAAACTAGAATAATCAAGAGAGTGTGATATTGATGTGAGGATATGCAAATAGATCAATGGAAAAAATTAAGGAGTCTAGAATTAGACTTTTTTTCCTGTAATGATTCTGAAGCAAACAAAAGGCTTTATTAAATGGTGCTGAAACAATAGACTATTCAAATGAAACAAGAAAAAAGATTAATACTTCATACTATACAAAAAAGTGAATTCAAAATGTATTATAGGTTTAAGCTTAATAGATAAAATTCAAAAGCTTTTGGAATATTTTTTAGGACACTAAAGGTACTGACTATAAAAAATTTTAAAGGGATTTCATCAACAACAAACCACAGACTAGGAGAATAAAAATCTATTGATATATAAATCAATACAGATATAGATATAGATATCATATGTAAAAATCTCCTACAACTCAAATATCAAAAGAAAAACATCCAAAAGACTTGAGCACATTGAAAACAATATATACAAATGTCCAGTAATAAAAAAAAGTGATCAATATCATTAGTTATCAGAGTTATCAAGGAAACGAAAATTAAAACCACAATTAGATAACACTACTCACCTCCTAGAAGTGCTAAAATGAAAAAAAAAAAAGTCATGTTTTTCTTGCTCAATGAACTATGACTTAGATTAATTGTGATTTATATAAAATTCCCCATCAGGTTAATTTTAAAGTATTTCTAATATATATTAGTGCAATTATAAATTCAATTTCTAATGTAATGCCTGACTTGGAATTATGGCCTTATGCTAAATACCCAAGAGAGTAAATCCATGGTTTTGGAACATAGTGTTATACTGTAATATATTTTGTAACATGTTTAGTTTAAAGCAATTTTTAAAAAGTGAGAATAACAAAGATTGGGGGGGCGGTAAATGGTTCCCAAAAGCTCTGGCTAATGAGCAAATTATATCATCCTCACCCTGCGAGTAACTCATAAGGCAGCTGGTCAAAAGAGAATAAATAGCAGGGACTATGTGACGGTATTAATAGGCTCCTTGGTTTAGTGATGCAACATGAAGCTTCACACAGCTTCTTTGTATAAATTTCCCTTCAGTGATACAAAATAATATGGGTGCAACCAGAGGCCACATGGCCAAATAAAAGTTGTGATCAAAACTATTCATAATCAAAATCCAGGGATTTTAATCATTCCAAATCATTTCCATAAATTAAAGCTCACACCAACATAAATTCTGATTATGAACTCAAAAAGCCATATAAATCATATTTACTGTGTAAGAAGTACTTTCAGTGACGACTGATAGGTCTTCTTGAGACTGGAAATCTGAATTCTGACTCACAAATACAGAACAGGGAAGAAGAATAGCAACTGGGAAGAACCAGCTACATCTAAACCTCAAACATAATCTATGACATTTGTTTTTCATTGATTTAATAATAGGAATAACGGGTATCCTCAGGAAGAAAAACAGTTGCCTTCATTTCAAGTATCAGAAAACAGGGAATACTTATTAAGATAGATGAATACAGTTAAGATGATATTCCAATGTCATATTGAATACATTTACTGGAAAATGAGTATAAGGATATTTCCCAATGTGAAATACATCATGGAAATTTCAGGTGAAAAATTAGTTTCTTGAGAGTCAAAGGAGAAATAACTATTGTGGTAAAATATCCAGTATTTATAGAATAATTCCAAATTGCTATTGAACAGCTGTACATATTATACAAAGACAGCTCATACATTTTATGCCAACAAGCTTGAAAAGCCTATAATTCACCTTCCTTGCCGGCTATGAGCAGGAGATATATTTGTAGGGTGAAATATTTGAAGAGTTGGGTTTTGCTATTGCATCATTTTCCCAAGAATCTCAGTTCCCAAACCTTAGTAGAAACCAGAGGCCTAGTATATTCCACAACAAATGGGTGGCAGAATTGTATCTGTAATCACCTTAACCAGAGTCATATCTGTACGCTGGTCTACAGAAGCTGCCACATCCACAGACACAGCGATACACTGGCCACTAAAGTCACTGACACCAGAGCCCAGGCCTCCAAGGTAGGTGCCACAGTAGCTCATGGTGTAGAGTTGAAGTTTGATGTTGAAAGATATTTAAGTGCCTTCAGTGATAGTGTGACAAGTCTTAGGCACTCTCTATATAACATATATACCAACTAACACACATGGAAAAATCTTAGTGATTTGTTTTCTCCTTACGTAAGGAGGGGGGCCTCACATTACTAAAACCAGGTTTGTTTTAGTGGATCAATCAATGACTTCCTAATTAGTGCTCTTACATTTTAGTTCTATTTACAACATATTCACCGTAAGTACATATTAATACTTTATATTTTTGATGTCTTCAAGTGCTTAGTGATGCTAAGCTTTTAAATCATTTTTATTTTCTGATGGGATATCTTAAACATGTCTCAAAAAGCAGATGGCAATGAGCAATATATGTAACCTGAACATTTGTACCCCCATAATGAGCTGAAAAAAAAAAAAATAAAAGACAAAAAAAAAAAAAAAAAAGCAGATGGCAAGAACACCAAGCTGCTGGTAATCCTGAATTTATGTATTGGCATATTTTGTGTTCACTGCATGAATGATATTATTTTGCTTTTAGAAAAAAATTCTTCAGTTCCATTTTAATACCCATTTCAAACTCATTTTTCTCTACCTTTCTTCTGTTGATTAGATCATGCTTTATTGTACACATCTGAAGACAAGTCAGCATTTACTATTTATATGTAAGCACCAGATCAGTAGATCTAGCAGAGTCTATGTTGGATTTACCTTTTTATCCATAGAATGCCCATCACATAAAGTGTGTGTTCAATAAATTTTGCTGAGTGAATGAATGCCCCTTCGTTTGATTTGATTATATACAGTAGCCGCCACATCCTTATCCACAGAGGAATGTTCCAAGACCCCCAGTGGAGGACTGAAGTCACAGATAGTACAGAACTCTATATATACTATGTTTTTTCCTATATATACATACCTATGATGAGGTTTAATTTATAAATTAGGCATGGTAAAAGGTTAACAACAATAACTCATAAAAAAAAAATAGAACAATTATAACAATATGCCAGCATCACTCCTTTTGTACTTTGGGACCATTATGAGGTATAATAAGGGTGACTTGAGCACAAGTACTGCAGTGCCACCACAGCTGATCTGATAACTGAGGCTACTAAGTGACTAACGGACAGGTGGTGTCTACAGCGTGGATACACTGAACACAGAGACGATGCATGTCTTGGCAGGATGGAGAGCGATGGCCCCAAATTTCATCACCCTGCTGAGAATGGCATGCAGTTTCAAACTTATGAATTGCCTATTTCTGGGTTTTCCATTCAATATTTTCCTACCACAGTTGACTTCAGGTAACTGAAACTGCAGAGAGTGAAACCACTGATAAGGAGGGACGATTGTACAGATATTTATATCACCATAGCAGTGAATCTGGCACTCACAGAAGCAATGAGGTTCTGCCTTTCAACTAGAAGTTCATTAAAGCTCCACTTTGGAAAACCCAAACTTCCTTTCTCTGGCATTCCTCGAATAATATGCCTTCATCCAAACTCAACAGCTGCTGTCTTCTTTCCTACTTTTTAAGCTTCTAACTTACTAAGGAACAAAATTTCCCTTTAAAATGTTTCCCTAAATTTACTATGAATGAACCAAAAATGGAATTCTTTAAGTGCCACAATTTTTCCATTTGCCCTTATTTCACACTGGAAAAAAAAAAGTCATCTGAAACCTAAAGTACATTTATAAGGGACAGTAAATATTACTATTACTTCTTTTCCAAACACGTTAAAAGTTTAGCACTCTTAATCTGTAGCTCTTTTAAAAATTTAAGTACTACTGAATGAGCAAAGTTCAAACATTCCGAATATCTTGCCTCAGTCACTAGAAAGGGTCGTGGTCAAGGAAGTAATCTTGGGGGAAAAAAATCCTGCCTCAGATAGGAAATTTATTTTTCCTATTGAATATATTTTTTTGTTTTTAATCAGTGGAGAGAGGTAGAATTTGTAATTTCATCAAAAACAGCTTTATTGAAATACCATTGCAGAAATGAAAGCAATGACTACATATTAGTAATTGAATGGTTTGCGGATAAATCCAGGTTTCAACTATAGAATTTATAATCTTGCTGTTCATTCTGTAGCCACTGCAGCTTTTGACATTCCTAGTTCTTGTTATGAAAGCTTTTTATAGAATCCAAGGGTTATGAAGGCTTTCTATAGAATCCAAGAATAGCATATTAGAAAGCCCTTTGGAATAAAAGGGCTAAAAGTTGGGCTTTCTGTTTCTAGTGTCCAGAAACATAAAGAGATTTTTCAGCTGAAGTCAAATTCACATCTCTTGAAGCCAGAGCAAGAGCCACAACCTTCGTAGCTCTAGGCAAAGCCGTTGCCTAAGTCTTGGAGCCTTCCTCAACCACCACCAGTACCACAGTCCAGGCCACTCCTGTCAAAGCCCAGGCCTCCATAGTAGCTCATAGTGTCAAGACGTGTGAGTTTCGTTGAAGGTTTTCTAATTTCCTCTGCATATGAACTAACACCTGCAGAGAGGCCTATATACTCCCTCAGTGGTAGATGTGGCAAACCATGCTGATTTACTTTAAGTTTATTCAAAACTAAGACTGTTCTGCTATAGATATCCAATTAAACTATTGTTTTCTTAATTAGAAGAGATCTAATTAAGGAAGCTTAAATTTTTAATTTGATTTTCCAACTGAGCTTGCTTTCCACAAAACCTATTCTGCCCATAACGAGAAGAGCTGATGGACTCTGCAAAGCCAACCATGACTGAATCCTCCAAGGCAATTCTAAATTCTAAGCCAGGCTTCCAGACATCAGTCTTCTTATTTGTTTACATTACCTGAAGTGTATCTGCCAATTCAGTCTATTTCCTTAGCCATTTATTTTTCACCAAATCAAATGATGTGCATTATTTCCATAATATCTTTCCAATGTCCAAGGCACCTCTGAGATACATTAGTCATTAAAGTAGAAATATCATATAAAGTTATGATTCATTTAACATGAGGTCAATGGTTTAGTAACAAACATATTTTTTAAACAAAATTCACATTGTATTTAGATTGAAATAAACTATACAAAATTTATTTTCTTCACCCAAAATAACACCAATATTTTCCGTATTATTTCTAGATAAACCACAAAACACTTATTTTTGTAGCTTTTCCAGGTTTTGCTTATAAATCAACATGAGTCAGTAGATAAAGTCATAGAAAAGACAGAAGAAAAAGACAAGTCAGTCATCAGTATCCACGGCCTGATTTTGTTCTAACCGTGAAACAAACCTATTTTTTAATAAAATTTTATGTCACTCAAATTTTGTAAAATATTTCGGGGTTCCAGCTCAACTTTATTTCCTAAATCAGGTTATAATCTTTTTGGTAAAAGTATTTTAGTGGTCAGAATTTTGAGCTTCAAATTTTATAATAGTATGTAATCAGTGTATTTAATATTGAAAATCAATTTAACATTTATGATCTATGTTCAGATAAGAGAAAGAAATAGTACCTTTTTATATTCTTCTGTCAATACTACTTCAATTTTTATCTCAAAAAGAGAAAAGTAATAAAAAAGTAAATAAAGTGCTTTCACCAATTTTTTTTTACATTTGCAAGGCCAAAAAAATTTTATAATTTTATCATAAGTCTTATTTGGTTTTTAAAGCAAAATTTCTGTTTAATTTTTTATTTCATTTATAGATTATTTACTAAAATATATTCCTTTCTTCCTCCCTTTGTTCTTCCTCTTTCCTTCTTCCTTTCCTCCCTTTCTCCTAACCCCCTTCTAATGCTATATACACATATGTGTTTATATGTGTGTGTGCATATATATATACATGTATATATATGTGGGTCTGTGCCAGTTTGAGCACTGAATATATCAAGTGCTGGAAAAATCCTTAGTCCTGAGTAAACTGGGATGTTGGTCATCCTGGAAGTAACTCATATCTGAGAGGGTCAAACAAGGGAACTTCCTATAAACATGATTACAAATATATTAGATCTTTCAGGAAGAGTAAATAAAAATGTAACAGATTTTATAAAAAGAAAAAAAATGACCTTTTTGATTCTTAGAGTTTCCATCTCTCTGCTGATGTCACTCACCTGTTGTTATATGGCATCTACTTTTACCATTAGAACCATTAACATATTAACCATAGTTATTTTGAATTTCATGCCCAGGATTTGCATTTATACCCTGTTTGATTCTGATTCCTATAATTGCTTTATCTATTTAGAATGTGTTTTTTCCTTGTCTTCAAGACACTTAAAAATGCTTTGCAATGTTTTGTTGAACTCTGGGCATGATGTAATGGGTAACAAGAATTAAGGTAATGAGGGCTTGAGTGTAAGAATTTATGTTAATCTGCTTAGAGGTTTGGCCTTGTTAAATGTTCGCTGTAACTCCAGAGGATTTCAAATAGTTTTAGTCTCTTTTTCCTTTTCTTTCTTTTTTTTCAGACTTTCTTCTTGACTTTGATCTTCCCTATTATAAGTAGAGTTCTCTTTCTCAAGAGACAGCCTGTGTCTTGCTGCTCTTTCAGCTCTGTGCACTTTAATTTATTTGAGTCCTGGTTTTGGTGGTAAGATGAGGGAAAAGGGACCATTCTACAATCTTCTGATTAAAAATATATATATATTTTTTGAGACAGAGTCTCACCCTGTTGCCCCGGCTACAGTAAATGTCATTTTTTTTTAACAGAAGCTCCATCTTACTTCTGTGACTTGAACAAGTTTTTCTCCAGTTACATAGTTTTTCCCGTTTTTACCCACTCTGTTCCCTGACTGCAGCATTCATCATCAATTTCCTAGAAGCCTCAACCCTTGTTGTCTATGCCTTTCTCCTGTACCGTAGGTGAGACAAGAAGTCTGAAGAGGTCTGGAGTGGTGAGAAATGCCCTCCTCAAAACTGGCCTAAAGTTTCTGCATTGTGCTCCAGTAAAGTTTTTTTGGTTTTTGTCTTTTCTCCTGGTGAGTAGGGTTTTTTTAATCCAGAAAACTGTGCATTTTTCACAATGGCTATTCTTGCCCTTCCCTTTCCAGAATCAAGGGAAGACCCTTGAATCTTCACAGTGAAAATCTGGTGGGGTTGTTATAGGGAAAGCCAGAAAGTATGGAGGCCTTCCTCACACTCTCCTCCCAGTAGCTTATTACTCTTAGGCTTGTCTACACTCAGCCTCTAAAAATTCACACACAAAAAACAGTACTAATTGTTTTTACCAGTTTATGATTAGAGAAGCTTCTATTCCAGGTAAGCATATTCTGGAAGCTGTGTCTTTCTGGATGTGTATGCCTTTCCAGCTTTGGCATGGTAGTTTTCTCAGTAACCTTAATTTTCTGGTGCATCCAAGAAAATTGTTTAATTTTCAGTTTTCCAGATTTTTCTTGTTTAAGGAAAACTAGTGATAACTTCCAACCTCTTTATATGCCAGAGCTGAAACTGGAAGTCCCGTATGTCACCTTTTAGTATCTGCTAGACACGTTTTCTCATAAGCTCACCTGAAGGTCATCTGACTTTTTAGGGGAATAAGACTTTATTTGCACAATAGATTTGGTTCCAGCATTTTTCAGCTACAACACAAAAGAAATGTGATGATGTCCTTTTCATGAGAATAGAAAACTGCAAAGATTATTGTTTATTGCACATTTACAAATTAATCCATTTTTTGTCTAACTTAGGTATCTCAGCATTTCTTTCATTTACTAATAAAAAATATCCTGGTTTCTCACATTTTCCTCTGAACCCGGTTTGTCATCCTGCTGGTTCCTTACTTAAAGTATTAAATAAAATTTTGCACATAATAACTCTTTTTATAAGAATTGTGTTTTTAACCTTTATGGAACTATTCATTGATGGTGCTTTGGTGTCAGATTGTGGAAGGCTTTATATTGTCATTATTCAAATTTTTAATTTTATGGTGCAGTTTTTGATTAGGCAAGTTATACTATACCACAAGTACTATACCACAGAATAATTTGCATTGCTCATGCTGGGACATCATTTCTCATGCCTCTAAGCACATTAGTTTCCTTCACCTTTCTTATTTGCCAAGGATAAAATATACCTTTCAGTATTTAAGTGAGACTTCAAATCTGTGAAGAATTTCACACAAAGTTAAGTTTGAGAATTATCATATTAAAACTAACTATTCAGATATGTATTTTCTCTCCTCAAAAATGGTATAATACATAATTTTCTTCAAAGGAATAGATTTTAGCTTTTTCTTCTTAGTAGTCTCTGTAGTTACCATTGTCTCTAGAATGCTACCAAAAATGTAATAAATGTCTACTAAATTGAGTAAAATACAAAAATGTCTGAAATATGGTCCTATCTGAGCCATATTTCTTCATTCTTGAGAGAGATAAATGAAGGATAAAATTTATTTTAATAGATGGCATCATGTGTATGTATCATGATAGAAGTATAAATAGAAACATATCCAAGTATAAAGAATGTGTCACTTGTAATAAGTAAAATGCTTAATTAGAGCCCTTTGAGAAAACTGAATTTGACCTATGTTTTGAGAGGTATAAAAGATCAGTAGATATTGAAAAGAAGACAAGCTATTTAAGAGAAAGAAAATAGTAATGAATAAGTATTGAGTCATTCAAGAGATATATATGAGGAACAAGAATATATTTTTTCCAGTTAATTTTAACTTGAATTCTTTAAACCTAGTAGTTCTATAGAATAATTATAAAACATTATATAAAACAGGAAAACAAACTCAAATGAAAACTTTTTAAATGGCATTGTAATTTAAAGCCCATTATGCCAAAGATTTCACTTAAAAAGATTAATAAAAATGAAAAACTTTCTGCTATGTGAGCTAGGGACTTCTATTAACAAAGACTACACACTGGAAACCTTGTGTTTAAGAACAATTAAACAATGATGGTATGATAGAACATTTTTCAGATAGTGCAATCCATGAAGAACTTTGTGGCATGAGGTCCTCCTACTACTATTTGCACTAGAATTCATTCAGGAGGCTGTCGGTAGATGGTTTTATATCTGAGTTCTCTATTCTGTACCATTGGTCTATTTCTCTATTTTTGTACCAATACCATGCTGTTTTGGTTACTATAGCCTAGTAGTTTGAAGTCTGGCAATATGATACCTCCAGATTTATTCTTTTTGCTTAAGATTGCTTTAGCTACTGGGGCTCTTTTCTGATTTCAAATGAACCACAGAATTAATTTTTCTAGATCTGTGATATATGACTTTGGTATTTTGATGAGGATTGCACTGTAAATCACTTCAGGTATTCTGGAAATTTTAATAATACTGATTCTCGTGATCCATGAGCAAGATATGTTTTTCCATTTTGTGTCCTTTGCATTTGTTTCCTTGGTGTTTTGTAGTTCTCCTTGTCATGATCTTTTACCTCCTCGGTTAAGTATATTCCTAGGTATTTTATTTTCTTTGTAGCTATTGTGAATGGTATTGAATCTTTGATTTGACTCTCAGCTTGACCGTTATTGGTATACAGAAATGTTACTGATTTATTAATATGTACATTGATTTTGTAACCTGAGACCTTGCTCAATTTATTTATCAGTTCAGCAAGGAGTCTCTTAGTGGGTTCTTTGGAGTTTTCTAAATACAACATCATATCATCAGTGAAAAGCAATAGTTTGACCTCCTCTTTCTTGATGTGAATACCTTTTATTTCTTTTTCTTGCCCAATTGCTCTGGCTAAGACTTCTAGCACTATGTTGAATAGAAGTGGTGACAGTGGGCAACCTTGTTTTGTTCCAGTTCTTGAAGGAACGTTTTCAAATTTTCCCCATTCAATCTGATGTTGGCTGTGGGGTTGTCATATGTGGCTTCTATGATTTTAAGATATCTTCCTTCTACACCTAGTTTCTTGAGTGCTTTTATCATGAAAACCTTCAACATGCTGAATTTTTTTTTGAGTGATTTTCTGTATCTATTAAAATGAAGTACTCATTCTTCATCTTAGTCATACTGGCATCAAAGACTCTCTCCTTGGCCAAACTCTAATCACACATCTCTGAGCTCTTTTCTGATTTAAGCCTTAACCTTGGCCTATAAGATCTGCAGCTCTCCTTAAATGAGTTGTAGTTCTTTAAGTGTCCCTTCCCTTAAATGACTGCCTGAGAAAGCTCAATGTTGCCAAATGAATTTACTGTTTCTTCTAACCAAAACCTGACAATGAGCCCCTGTCCTCCATTTTCTTTACAGCATTTACTTTAAAAAATTACTATCATAAGCTCCTTCTCTGGCCCATAGAGATGTATCTTCTACAACACAGAACTGTCTCCTGAAGAAACTTCGAAATGCAAACCTTCAGGGCATTAGCTCTTGCTCTCTTGCCTCCCAGACTCTGTACAAGGGTAAAGGCCTAATTCATTGAGTGTCTTGCTCCAATTTGCAAAACCACCTCTTATGCTGATGATATGAGAAGTTTGTTTCTCTTCCAGATAAAGTGCCAAGAAACAAACTCAGATGGCCTAATCTCATTGACCAAGCCGTATTCCCATATTTTGTAATTTTTTTACTGCCCTGACTCTGTTTGAGCCCCTTTGCCTCACTCCTCCTCCCAACTCCTTCATTCTCCCTCTGAAATGTTCAATCACCTCTTCAGGGAACAAAATTAAATTCAGTTCTCTGAATTCTTTCCCCCCTACTATGGTATTACTAAATAAAATATGTCTTACTGACTTTAACCAATGTTCAGGCTTGTTTCTCTTGACATTGGGTGCTAAGTACCTAGCTACAAGCCAAAAAAGATAAGTAAGATACTTACAATGCATGAATAACATGAAAGTAGAATTTTTCTATGACAGTGTGCTGCTTCTAAGACCCTAGGGAATCTGCAGTATTTTTAGTAGAACCCAGAGGATCAGTATCTCCCATAGATAGTGGGAAGGTGTTAGCCACAGCCAGAACCACCATAGCCACCAATGTTAGAGCCATAGCCATAGCCCAGGCTATCAAGATGAAAGCTAAGGCCACTGTAGTAGTTGCCGTAATAACTCATCATATCAGAAGTTGAAGATTTGGTGTAATAGTAAACTAAATATCCTGAGAACAAAGATTGCAAAAAAAAACAGTAATTTTTTTTTTAATTTCAAAATATTAAGAGGGTACAAATGTTTTTGTTAAATGGATACCTTTTATAATGTTTAAGTTGGGGCTTTTAGTGTGCCATCACCTGAATAATGCTCATGATACACACTAAAAAACCAGTAAATTTTTATATTCACAGTGAAAGGTATGACAAACCACAATACATGAGCTTAATTTGCCTTGAAAAGAAATCTCTGATGAAAAATAGTACCAGAAGGTCATACCTATATTATTTAAGAGTAGCTTCAAATATACCTGCCGTCAATTTTTCCTTTGAATTTGTTTGATTGTTGTGTCTAACATTCAGTCTTTGTATGTAGCAATAAGTTTCTTTCCCAAAGCTAATGACTACATGTGTTTCTACACTTAAAATGCAATAATCAAATCCCTTGCATTAGGCACCTCATCTGTGGAATTGCCTGAGAGTTTTATGAAATTGAATGATATTTCCTTTGCTTTCCTTATGATAGGGTTTCAATTTGTGCCTAATATCATGTTTTCTTTATTTTTAAAATTCAATAAGCTAGCATACAAATTATAAAATCATCATGCATAACTATATAATTTTGAGTCAGGAAACAGAATTTACTCAGAGTAAACAACAAATATTTGACCATCCTTTTGTTTGTCTACACTGCATAATGACATTCTAACTAGCTGCATATTATAACAGTCAAATTCTATTAGATTATGTGCAAGTCCAGTTACAACACATCCCAACTTTTTTTCACCACTTTACATGAAGCATTCACTCTATTCAGAAGGATCATTCAATTGTTTCTAAAACTTCAATTTGTATTTATATTCCAAGCTTATTCTCATCCCTTTCTATTAATATTGTGTTTCTATACCTTATGTACCTATGAAATATATTCTTTTCCTTATAGTTTCTTTCAAATATTCGAGAGAACAATCATCTATTGACCTGCACTTTCTGTATTATTACCCAATTCCCTATTATATAAAAGGCAATTTGTCATACTTTTAGATGGGAAGATGATAAGTTAGAAATAAATAAATGATCTCTTCACGTTCCTAGAGAGCCTAGTCTTTCATTATAGGGACAAGATGTATGTGTCTGTGTGTATGTTACTATGTGTGTATGTGGTTGTGTGTAAAAATGCAAAACTAAATATATGGAAGTACAAAGTGAGAGGAAGTTAAAATAGAGAGTTTTTTCAAGGAGGAAAAGTTACCATGGTCTAGATTGCCCTGCAAGAAGAGGTTTCATGGATAGTTTAAGACTGCATCAAAAAAAATTAATAAGAAGTCAACAGAAAAGAGTAGAAGAGATTCCATCAAGAGGCAATTGTTTTAATTAATGTTGAGGAGCAAAACTAAGCAAGGTGTGAGTGTGGACAGAACAGAAAACTCCTGAGAAGAATATCTGAAGATTAAGTGTGCTGTTTCCAGATTAGGGAGGGCCTTTGAATACTCCCTGCTGTTATGAAGAATCAATCATTCTACGATTTTATCTCGGGTACTGCCACAAAATATATAACATTTTAGGAATTATTATTTGATATCTGGATGAACTTTACATAAAGATCTATAAAAGAAACTTAAGTTATAATGTGGTTTTGGCATGATGTGATAAGGACTGAAATTAACATCTTAGTAAGAGGGATGGACAGGATGAGTTAGATACAAGTTAGCGTGTAGATCAGTTGCATTAATTAGTGGCCTCTACTTTTCATGCTTCCATATGTCTACACCCATTCATAGTGCCCTACTGTTCTGACTTTGGGTTTAGCCATGAGACTAATAAGGCCATGAGACTAATAAGTCAATGAGACTCAAATATGAGCTGCAGTCCCCAGCCCCCAGGGCTGTGGTTGGGTACCCAGACCCGTTAAAGACTGGGCAGCAGAGCTCCACCACGCCCCTCCACACACCTACACACTGTCCATGGAAAAATTATCTTCCATGAAACTTAGGAAAGGGGGCGGGGTACACACAGCAGGACTTGAGCGTGTGGGCAAGCAAGCAAAGCTTCATCCGTATTTACAGCTGCTCCCCATCTCTCGCGTCACCTCCTGAGCTCCATCTCCCCACCCCCTCAACACCCCTCTGTGGAAAAATTGTCTTCCATGAAACCAGTCCCTGGTGCCAAAAAGGTTGGGGACCACTTGAGTAGAGGATTGAAAAACACTTGCATGCATTGGATAATCTTCTTGCACAAATGGTCATTTTATTTCTTGCTTCTCAGCATCCCCATGAGAACATGCCTAGGCTTGCTGACTGCAAGTGTGTAAGAAACATGAGGAATAATTTCAATTGCCTCAGTAAGCATCGCCAAGGAAATATTAAATCACCTGTATAACTGACGTGCAGCTGACCACACACCCATGAGTGAGTCAAGCGAAAGTTAACACAACTGCCCAGCAAACCTGTAGCTTCATGAACAGTGACAAATGGTTAATGTTTTAAGCCTCTCAATTTTGGAGTGATTTGTTATGCAGCAGTATTATGGCAGATATAGATACATTATGGCTAATTGATAATAGCTGCATGGTTCATCAGAGACAAAAGGGAATACTAGAAAGCTGATTTTTTGGCTTTTTAAAGACAATGTTTTAAGCCAATGTTGATTAACTTTAGGCAAAGTTAGCATCACTCTCTAATAATCAGTGCTTTCATTAAAATGAAATGCTATTGGTTAAGTCATCTATTCAATCCATAATCATCTTGGAAAGAAGGCTATTAAAAAAAAACCAGAAAATGTATATTCTGGGCAAAGTGGACAACTCAGTAAAAACCATCAAAAGGCAACTTAATCAGAAACCCTATGACAATGAAATATTTTGGTGCCAAACCAAGTCCTTCAAAGTTGCTTTAATTTCTAATATAAAACATTATATTAGTAAATATAAATATATAGACAATAATTATATGGAATCATAAATTTAAAAATAATCTCTCTAGATAGCATTTTTACTTCAAGACCTAATAGTCTTAATACAAACTGACAAAATTACTTATACATATTTTCATTGAAACATGTTTCCACTTTTACTTGCTTAATTGTTATTGTATCTTTAGCTTTCTTTATTATCACTTAACATTCAAACTTTGGATTCATCTTGCATTTCTTGCCCTCATTACTTATATTGGCAGTTCTTGACTATTTTGAAATATGTCTTCTTAAAACCCATTCCTTTGTAGTTTAGTCACCAAACCAAGGCACAGAGGAGGAGTTGTAACATTTTTACAAAATGTCAGGAATACTGTGACAGAATATTTTTTCAAATTTTTTGAACACTTTTTTTTCTTTACCACTGTTCTCTTTCCACTCTTCAAATATACTTAGTGGGAGAAACATCGTTTACTACATGAAGCTCCTCAAAAGCTATATTCAGTCCAATGATCCAATATTTAATGTTGAGTTTTAGTTTTCACTCATTTTTCCATCAGTATAATGTATTATTTTCCATCATCATAAACAATGCATATGCTTCTCGCTTCATTTGTTATGTCTTTGATCAACTACATCAGATTCCAACCTTTTGGCAAAGTTCAGATGAAATATCTCATCTCATCTCTGATTACATCAGCTTCGTTGTATCTATTTTCTCATGTTCTTTAAGTCCTATAGTGCATAGTTTCCATGATAGAACTGGAATTTTGGTGCAGTCTTCTGTACTTTTGGCATAAAAAATTACAGAAGTAGGTAACATGGCATAATGAACCCTTAGCTGAATATACCCATCTTCGGTGACAATCAATTTGTTGCGAATTAGCTTTCATCTCTACCTATATTCACACCATGTTTTTATAACTTGGAAAATAATTCATACATCAAACCATTTTATTTGAAGGCATTTTGATATGTATAAAATATGAAAATAATATGCAAAAGATAAGGACATATTAAAAACAATGTAACAAATTATAGTTGTAATCTTAGCTTTACTATTTTTTTTGTAATACAGGCTGCATTTGGTAGGGTCACTTCTCATATGCACTGCAGTAGTGCATAAACACTTACTACTGAATTGAATCAAAAGCTTAAATTCTCCATGGGTGACCAGTGAGTGTCACTCTTATGATCATGCCTAATTTCTCTAAGTTACTGAAAAGAGTCACCACTGGTACTACAAATTTCCTTCTTTAAGGCACTGTTGAATTACTACTGAGAATCAATTGCAATACATGAAAACATGAGACACCACATAGCTGAGTGGGAGGTAGGTCAGTGGTAACATCAGGTGAGATTCAAGGATAAATAAGAGAGAGCCAAGGAAGCCGAAAACGAGGCAGAAGTCACCCACCAGTCTGTTGTTGAAGGCAAAAGGCCAAAGATAAGATCTAGAAAAGAATTCCTGTCAAGGTTTAAATAACGAGATCATAGCTGTAATCAAACAGCTACAAAAGAGTACAAGAGTTATGCTGATTGAGAACAGAGGCAGTGGGGGTAAATCAATATATGACAATGCCTTTGGCTTCTAGGAAGACACATGACACCAAAATATCCTGAAGACAGAGTAATTATCTCCATCTATCTATCTATCTATTTACCTATCTACCTACCTACCTACCTACCTCTCTCTTTTTGCACAGCTTAGTAATTTAACAATATCTGATGGCTCCAAGAATGATCCCCACCCCCTTTCAGTACTATTTATTCTTAATAATGCATAATGACATTGAAAATAGAATACGTGTTATATGGAGGTTTGAATTTTCTAGTGAAAAATATATCCCCATCAAAATTCAAAATGTCTACAATTATTTAGTTCTTTGGAATTTCAAATCAAATGGAAGCATGAACTGAGCAAAATCCATGTCACCTGAAAGAGTGATAATCAAAGCATCACAGAGTGTCATATAGATGGGAACATGGTATGAAATAAATAATCCTGTAGGAAAATAATGTTCCATACAAAAATATTATTAAGATATTGCAAAACTTGAAAATCAATTGTGTTGAGGTGAAATTAAAGAAATGAACCCAAGTTTTATGCTTATAAAAAATATTTATTAAAGACTATGCCCACAATTATCATAGATTATATAAGGAAAGAGGTTACACATCAGCAATGTTTCAGGGATGAGAAGGTGAAGCTCAAGAGATAAAACTTGGTTAAGAAACCAATTGTGCAGTCTACGATGCAAGATATTTTTCAGTGCCCTCTTAAAATTTGTTACTGATTTTAAACATAATAAAAGAACTAATCCATGAAAATATATATTAAAAGATGAGGAGTGAGTAATAGAAATTATTTTTTTCAGTAAAATCCAGAGGACCAGTATCTTCCATAGAAGGAGGGACGGAAGTAGCCATAGCCATAACCACCATAGCCTCCAAGGCCATAGATGGAACCATAGCCATAGCCCAGGCCACCGAAGCCACCAAGGCCATAGCCAAGGCCACCATAGTAGTTGCCATAGTAGTAGCTCATTGTGTCAGAGGTTGTGGATTTGGTTTGATGTTGAAGGTGAGTTTCTGGAGAATGAATGTCACTGTCTGCAACCGGACTTTTATACTCCTTCAGTGTGGATGTGGTAAACCACAACACAGAAGCTTCTTTCTCTTTGAAAATTCATCTTTGTGAAAAACAGTATTATTAAGTCATACCTTTCATATTAAGGGTAGTCTCAAACATGCATGGAGACATATTTTTCCTTTAAATTTAGTTTAATTTTCATTCCTGAGAACCAGATGGTATTGAATAATTATTTTCATGTTCTCAAAACTTATGTTTCCACATATTTCTGCATCTATGAGTAAGGACTCAGGCTGCCTTATTTCAGATAGCCTGAGATTCTTACCATTGTCCGTGGTATCTCTATTTTGCATCCTATAGGGTTTCCCTTAAAGATGATGCCTTATTCCTATGTATTAACAAATAAACTAGTAGAAAAGTATTAAATAACCTCAAATGACTGAAATTAATTGGGGACCATAGGAATGCATACTTTTCATAAAGAACATATGGGCTTTTCTGCCTTGTTTGCAAATTAGTGTGACAACCTCCTATAGCGTGATAATGTTCTAAGTATTATTTATGAAGATGATATTCACATCTTGTCATAAAATAATCCAAGCCTAAGTTTTTCAAGTTCCTCCAACTGCAACTTATGTTAGACAACCACTGTACTTCCATGAGGCCTCTCAAATTGTGCCCCACAACTGCATTTTGCCAACTGACTCTAAGATTTTTCACAGACTTTGTTTCTCAGTCTAAAATAACTCGTCTTTAGAACCTCCTTCAATCATTTTATTCTACAAACATCTAACGTACCATGGCTCCTTTAAACTGACATTGCCTCTTGCGGAATTCGTTTTTTAAAAAATCTCTTAATGGGTTATATGAACTGTTTTAAAGACACTTTGAAGGAATGAACTTTATATTTCTGAGGCCTAATGGGATACTTTGTAAAAATAAATTACATATTTGTTGATGTTTTTTAACTTCTCCTTTTCTGAAATACGAATATAAATTTCACAAGCTGTTTGCTTTATAGAAAAAGATTTACAAGGAGGAGTGCTTTATATTTAAAATTGCTAAAATAGATAATCACAATTAAGACTAACAGAGTTGATTAAAATAGTCATGTTAATATTGTATCATAAGTATAGGATTAGGATAGGCCTTTGGACAGGAAGATGATAGATGATAAATATATAAATGACCACTCTATGGACTTTCAATTCTACGACTTAATTGTTCTCATCAATATGTGCATATCTCTTCATGTTGTATATCTCTGCATGTAGTTTTTAATGCATGTGAATGAATATATATACTTTTTCATATAAATGCTGTAAGGCAGTATACAGAAGAATAAAAGGAGAGATAATGACACTGATTTACAGAGTGATTTAAAGAAATTAACTATTATAGTAGCTTCAGTGTCTTGCAAAAGAATTCTGCAGAAGGTATAAAGAGTTGCACCTAGAAGGAGGTGTAGGAATTTTATAAGGAGAGGAAGAGGCTCCAGCAAGGAACAAGGGTTCTAGTTTATAATGAGAGACAAAGATAAGAAAGGTGTGTCCTCAATGAGCAAAATATCATAGTTGGGGCATAGAGTTTTAATAGAGTAAGTGATGGTTGGGAAGAATACTGGTGTTAAGGTCAGGGTGGGCCAGGGATCATATTTTATGTTTTCATTTAGGACAGTGACATCAGGGAAGTAATGTTTTAGGAATAGTATAATCTCTCATAGTGGTTTGTGTGGCAAATTCTTGAGAAAAAGGAGATGTCTTGGAAGGCTTTTATTATGTCCTATTTTAGAATGAAATAAGAAAAATGGACTGGAAAGGAGGAACATTAGATGTATTATCAAAATCAGTAGCATTTGTGCAGAATTTTAGGGACAAGTGTAAAACCTATAAACTATAAGTATTATTTTTTCTGTTTAAATATAATGTGTTCTATCCCTTTAGGTTAATTTTAGTTTTAAAAGTAAAAAATAAATAGTATCAGGCTACAGGAATTCTCATACTTTTTTGTATAAGGTTAAATAATTATGATGAAATCCATTTCTTTAGATTTTTAATCAGTAATCAGTTGGAAGGGAAGTACATGTGGAAACAAAAGTGAGAACATCAATGGCAACTTAGTTATAATAAGTTTTTTAAAAATCTGAAGAAAATAAATATTTTGGTGCTAAAACCAGTTTTGAAAAATCACTTTGACTCCTTTACTTGAATTATATGCAATTATTAACTGTTCAGAGGCAAATTTTGAGGTTTTTTTTCTTGATAACCACAATTAATATATAAATAGCAATTATATAAAATTATAATTACCTAAAACATCAATCAAATAATATTCTACCAACAAGATATTTTCACTTGGCAATCAAAAGTGACAATGTAGATGCAAAGAGTCTGAAGTAATCTGAAATCGAACTTTCAATAATTTTTTATTCAAATATGTCTCTATTTGTCTCTTCCTATAACCAGGATAAGCAACTTCATTCAGGTTATTAACCCTAAAGACGTGACTCAACTTGCATTCTTCTTCTTCATCTCTACCCATATAATCAGTCTGTGTGATACTCTTGAACTCTATCTCCTTAAACTCCTTTTGTTTCTATTTTAAATGCCATACCTGGAGATTTCTTTGGCGAGTGCCAGGATTACTTTACAGCATTTTATCTGCCTTTCAATTATTTTCTCTTAAATACATTTTTTTCCTGTGCCATTACTGATTTTCGTATTTACTATAATATAAAATAAAAATCTTATTACTACTGTACTTGTTATTTAAGGATGTCCATATGCTATCCTCAGTATGATAATCCAAAACTAATCCTCAAGCTCAAATTTCTTCTTTGTTTTATGGACAATATTTTCTTCTTTTCTATGACAATATACATGTGCCCTCATCTTTGGCTATGTCTTTCTATAATGTGTTTAAATTCGTTTAAATTCTAACACAGGAGGACAGTAAGTATGGTTCTACTTGATACATCTCTCCATGTTCTTTAGGTCTTATAGTTCTTACCACAAAGTAACATATTTAGCTGTTCCCTAAAATTCTGCTTTTGGAAAACTTTGTAAATACAGAAAAGTAGACAATTCTATAGGGAAAATGTGTTTCAGTGACATATATTACTCAGATATGCTAAAATGGCCTGGGGGGTAGTGTATTTAGGTGGAATACGGTATAAAGAACTCCCATAAAGCAGCCATTCATTTTAAAGAATTTTCAAGTCAAGGCCAATTGTATTTCAAACAGTTTTAGGTATGTTTTTAAAACATTATTATTTATTTCCTTCCTCTCTTATTTAAAGTTGTCAAGTTCAATTTAGTGAAATGTAAATAACTGTTATATGATTTATTAAAGAGCCATAATTCTAGCTTGGGTTAGTGAGACTCATCACCAGGTTTATTCTTCACTTCACTAAATCACCAAAGAGTCAGTACAAACTGTCAGTTCATGAACACATTAGGAAAGTACTAGTGAGAATTACTTGAGATCCAATGAAGACTCCTGTCACTAACCTAATTAAGTGAACATTATATTGAGACTCACATTGTATATAATTAAAAGCTGAAGATTAGGGATTCAAAAATGTCAAAACATGAGTAAAAAGTCAGTAACCAGGTCTGAGGGAAGACTTCAAAGAAAAGACCTGCAAAACAATCCCTTTCCAGTTTTAAAGGAGGAATAAATACCAATTCTTAACCTGAGCTGGAGGAAAGTATAGAAACATTGAAAATTAACTCTCAACATTTCTAATGTAGAAGGAAAAGACAGGTTAAGCCTGAAAAGTTAATTGCCACATGTCAGGTTGATAAAGGAGTGAAGAAACACTGCACATAGATGAAGAATATTTCCAAGCTCTCTACCTCTCTTATAAAAATAGAAGCTGGTGGGGTTCTCTGGAGGAACGATGTCCATCCCTGTCATCATTTCATAAGGCCCCTTGCAGAGGGACATGCTGAACTAACACTGAGCAATAAGGCTTGGATGGCTCTTCCTTGCAAAGCACATAAAATAACCATATTAAAAGGGCAAATGTGCTCAAAAATATTCCCCTCCTGAAATACTGGGGTTATATTATAATAGATGTTATATTACACTAAATAGTATGTGGATATAGTGTCCATATATGCATAAGAATTAGGGATGTCTAAATATATTTGGTTCTATAGAGTATCAAATCAAAAAGGGAGCAACATCTGAGCACATACTGCATAAAATGAAGAAGTTACTGGCTACAGGTTTTTGAGATTTGTTTTAAGGAAGTAGATAATTCTATGGGGAAAATATGTTTCAATGAACTATATTACTTAGATATGTTAAAATTTGGGGAATAAAAGTGAATTTAGGTGAACCAACATAAAAGAAACAAGGTTTAGAATGTTCCCAAAGAATGTTTATTGGATAACATGCCCAAAAATATCACAGAAAAGAGAAAAAAGAGATCTTCATGTTGGTAACACAGCAGGGGTGAGGAATTCTGGATCAGGGAATCAGCCAGCTTGGGTGATGAATTCTGGATCAGGGAGACAAGTCATCACAGACAGCAATGTTTTCAGTAAAATCCGGAGGACCAGTATCTTCCATAGAAAGAGGGACGGAAGTAGCCATAGCCATAACCACCATATCCTCCAAGGCCATAGATGGAACCATAGCCATAGCCCAGGCCACCGAAGCCACCAAGGCCATAGCCAAGGCCACCATAGTAGTTGCCATAGTAGTAGCTCATTGTGTCAGAGGTTGTGGATTTGGTCTGATGTTGAAGGTGAGTTTCCGGAGAATGAATGTCACTGTCTGCAACCGGACTTTTATATTCCCCAGTTAAGGCTGTGGCAAACCACAACACAGAAGCTTCCTTCTCTTTGAAAACGCGTCTTTGGTGAAAAACAGTCCTATTAAGCCATTCCTTTCTTACTAAGAGTAGTGCCAAAGATGCAAGGAATGTTTTATTTTTCCTTTGAAAATATTTCAATTTTCATTTTCCTGTTGTCATAAGATTATAATTTCACATATTTCTGCAGTTAAAATGTAATTATCAGGTGCTCCTGCAATAGGTAGATTATTTCTGTCATTTCCTGATATTGTTGTCATTGCCAAGTGACATCTTTCTTTAGTTTTCTTTACCCTCAGGTTTTGTCTATTTTAAATATCATCTTTCTACCTCCTTGTCTTTCAAAAACTTATGGGTGACTAAAATTAATCCAAAAACACTAAAGACAGAATTTATTCAGAAAGAGGTGGGATTTTTTAAAAAATTTCTTTATTTGCTTTTCCTCTGTGACCACAGTTCATCCTCTAATTTATAAAGACAAACTTTGTAGGAAATACTCAAGCCTTGTGACAATATAGCCAATCCTAGTTATATTAGTTTCCTAGGGGTGCTGTAACTAATTATCACAAACTGAATACCTTAAACAACAGAATCTATTCTCTCAATGTTCTAGAGGCTAGAATTTCCGAACCAAGAAACTTCTTCAGCCCTGCTGGCGATCCTTGCCATTCCTTATCTCAAAGCTGCAACCAACCATTCCAGTTGCTGCCTCAGTCATCATGACATCCATCCCTCCGTGTGTGTGTGTGTGTGTGTGTGTGTGTGTGTGTGTGTGTAATCACTCTCCTAACAGGACACATTTCAAGCCCACTCTAATCCAGTACTGCTTCATCTTAACTTGATTACATCTGCAAGAACTCTATTTCCAAATAAGCTCATATTCATAGGGACCCAAGTTCAGGACTTGAAAATATCTTTTTAGGGGACATAATTGAACCCAGAATATTACCCTCCCTTTGAAACACATGTCTCCTGGAGATCTGATTTTGACAATGTAGGTAGGCTGAGGTGGGTTTCCAAGAATTCCCCTTTTTGCATAGTTTTGGGTTTCCTTAGGCTGGAAAAAATATTTTGCATAAGGTTTGAAGACAGAAATTAAGCAAACACTTAAGTTCTCAGTCCTGCTTTTGGTGAAATGGGAAAGTTAGAGGAAACTGGAGTAATAAAATTCATTTTCCCCCCAGGCTCTGTGACAAAGCTCTAATAACGTCTTTTTCTTTACAGTGTAGACCTCTGCAGTTAGGGAGAAGGCTCTCGGTGTTTACAAGGAATGCTCTTCCCCTGCTTCCGCCAGGGAAAAGAAGGGATTTTTTTCAAATCTTTACAGTGAGAACCCAGTGAAGTTCCTATAGATAAAGCCCAGGAAATTATAGGGGCCTCCCTATGACTTAGACCCCGGGAGTTTTTCACTTTTTCGTTAATCCACATTTAGCCTCCAGCGATTTGTCAAAATTCTTTTTTTTTTTTTAAAGGTAAACAATACCTTCAAATTTTTATTTATTTTTATTTTTTTTACCTTTTTTTTTTAATTCAGGATATTATGGGGTGTTTGTACCAGTTTATGACTCAGAAGATCCTTCTCTTGATAAGCACATCCCAGCTGTGACTCCTTGGATTTTCCCAGCTCTTCAGATTTTAGAACAGTGGTTTTCCCTGCAAACTGAATTCTCTGTTAAATCCTAGAAAAGTCATGGATTTTTAGTTTGTCTGGCACTGTCTTATTGGTAAGGACCAGAGTGACAACTTCTTATGTCTTCCCATATTACAGCTAAAACTGGAACTCCTAAACTTTTACTTAGTAGGAATTAGTTACTCATAAAAAGGAACACTCTAATTTTAGGTTGCACATGGAATGGATTATAGGTAAGTGAAAATATTCAGTCAAACAAATTTTTATTGAATACCTAGTATGTGAAAGTTATTTCATCTTGCTACGGAAAAAGCAGATGGCATAGGCCCAATTACGGGTTGAAAATGTTTTTGCTTAGGGAAGGTCATTCTATAAATTTTAGCCAGGAAAGGGGTATAAAAAAGGACATTTTGGAAATATTTGTTTTGAGTGAAGGTTGGCTGGTATGTGGAGATTTGGAGAGTGCAGAGATGAATCAGATACTTTGGCAATAATTGTGGTAAAGGATGATATGGGCTGACATTGAGTTTTTACTAACAGGTATGGACAGGAAAAGATGGACACAAGATGTGTCATGGTAAAAGAATAGCACTTTTATGTTCCATTAAAGAAAAATAGGAGCATTACAAATCTGTGTTTTTTGTTTTGATCATTTAAAGATAATTTTTGAAGTAAGTATAAGTTGACAGGAAGAGTTCCTATTGAACGTAAAGAGCATAAGGACTATTGCCTTTTTTTAAAAAAATGAGCAAGGTCCTCATATGTGTTTTGACACTGTACAGAAGTCCATGGCATTTGATATGTATTCAGTTGCCCATAATTTTGGAGTGAAAAGTTTTTAAGAACAATAAAAACAAAAAGACATTTTGAAAAAATTTGTATTTCACAATGGAAGGTACCATAAGGCAACCTTGGAAGTTATGTTACCTTAACGATAAAAATATTTCACTCCAAGTCCAGTTTTGGAACATTATTGACTCCAATTACAAATGTTCTCCTCAGCTGCACAAGGCCAATTTTGAGATATTTTGTGGTGAATAAAATGAATATTTGGGTAATACCTATAAACCATAAGGTAAAAAATATTTGCCTGCATGATACCTTAACTTTGAAATGTAAGAGTGGTATAATTAGCATATCTGATAGTGATATTGAATCATTTTAATATTCCTTTTCATAAATGATAAAATTATGGTCAATAATGATCATGAAATAAATAGTTATAATGACCAGGAACACAGATAATGAAAATGTTCTTTTATTGAAATACGTATAATATAAATTATTGCCCATTAGCTAATAAGTGAACTTAAGCAAAAATAAAACATATGTAGATGGTACAAATTATGCAGCTGCTAAGTCATAACACTGGTATATCATTTTATTTTCTTGATTTGTTGGTTTCAAAATAAACAAAAAAGAATAAATTCTAATTTTAATTAAATTAGATAAAATTTAATAAATTATTTTGTTTTAACTAAAGTTTGGCCTTGCAAAAAAAATATCTTATACTGCATAGTTTTGTTTTATCTTATTATTTTAAATTTGAAACACACACACAAACACTCCAACTGGGACCATGTGGCTGAAGACTTTTTTTTTTTTTTTTTTGGTGGGGAGGCAATGTGTCTAAATACCAATGTGATTTTCTAAATTCAGGGTTTTTTGCGGGGTTTTTTTTTTTTGCTGTTTTCTCCTCAAAATCTACCAAATAGAAAGGAAACAAATTTCTTTACAAGTCAGTTAAAGCCTCATGTAAGTTGTATCATTTTTGATAATTCAATACTTCTCAAATAATAATTTCTCCACTTTTTCATAAATGCTATGTTCTCTTCTTCATACCCCTAACAATGCCATCCTGTTCTCTTGATCCAATATTCTTTTATTTAACTAGTTCAAATGTATTTTTTCGAAGCAAAGATAAAGCCTCTGTTACAAAGTCACTTCTATTGATTCTCTCTCTCTAGTCATTAAGCCTTGTGCTATACATTTCCCATGCCACACAAGACAACATTTAGTTGTTGTATTATGTTGTCTTATAATTTTATTATAAAAACATTTAAGTACAAAAATTGGCCGGGCACGGTGACTCACACCTGTAATCCTAGCACTCTGGGAGGCCGAGGAGGGCGGATTGCTTGAGCTCAGGAGTTCGAGACCAGCCTGACCAAGAACGAGACCCCATCTCTACTAAAAAAATAGAAAGAAATTATATGGACAGCTAAAAATATATACAGAAAAAATTAGCGGGGCATGGTGGCACATGCCTGTAGTCCTAGCTACTCAGGAGGCTGAGTCAGGAGGATCACTTGAGCCCAGGAGTTTGAGGTTGCTGTGAGCTAGGCTGACGCCACGGCACTCACTCTAGCCTGGGCAACAGAGGGAGACTCTGTCTCAAAAAACAAAACAAAAAAAAAATAAGTAAAAATATAGATGGTATAGTAAAGGGAACCATCATATGCATAGCTCATGTTCTGAAATTACTGCCTTGTGGCCAATATTTCCTCTATACCCCTGCCCTCTTCCCTATCAACACTGTATGGGCAATATACGTAACCTAAACTTTTGTACCCCCACATTATGCTGAAATAATAATAAAAAATAATAAAAAAATTAAAAAAAAGATAAATAAAAAAACACTGTATCCTTTTTAAGCAAATCTCAGAAATGAAATAATTTTATCTGTAAATATTTTCATATGAATCTCTAAACGATAAGTAGCCTTAAAAAGGCCTATTGAGTTTCCTCAAATAAAGTCACTGGTTAGCTGTACTTTAGGATTGATTAAAAAGCTCAATTTCTCAGTAGAATCTGTGTGATTCAGCTCTGTAAGCATTCCTAATTTAACAAGAGCATCAAAAGCACTGAGAACAAACTTTATACTAAAAATATTTTTATCTTAAGCACAATGTTGACAGGACCTGCGAGAGCCACTGGAGACTCACAAAGGCCCGTGGAGCTCACCCAGTTTATTGCAAGTGATGTCAGGGGACATCTTTATGTAAGACTCAAAGGTGACGTTAGTACCCAGGGAAACCAAGACACAGGCAAAAATCAAGGACCTACTTCTGAAATTGAGTTCAGATCAAAGTATAAGTAGGAACAAAAACCAGTACTCAAACCAGAGTTAGGGAAAAATAGAAACACTAATTCAGGGTTAATGCCTAAGTTTTAACTGAGCATAAAGTAAAAAGGGCCTAGTCTCAAAAATTTATTTGTATATGCTACAATAACAAGATAACCAAGAATGCTAAATACAATAAATTTTCAGATTCTCTTTCTTTTATGGAGCATGAAAAGGGTATTAAGCAAAAGTTTCCCCACATTTGAATTATATAAGAAGGAAACTGATAGTGAAACACACGATAATAAACTACAAGTCAAGGACATTACTTTCTTGCTGAGCTCAAAAAAATTGCAATATCTATCTGATCTATAGCACCAAAAATGTCTATAGGGCCTATAGTCTTACTAACTTCATTAGGCCAAAGAGAAAATAGATTTTCAGCAAACTGAAAATATCGTAGATGAAGACATAATTTTCATAAGTACTAGGAATGTCTGAATTTATTTGGTTTTATGAGATGCCATATAAAACACATAGCATCAATTTAAAAAATCATCTGAACAAGTTGTATGCTTGAGTTAACCATGAGGATCATTTCTAAGCAAACATAAATATGATATAAATATATTCCATGGAAAAATATCTTTTAATGCAAAAATATTACTAAAATTTTGGAAAACATTAAAAGAAAACCCTAGTCCTTCAAAATAATTGAAAGAAAAAAACTTGATACATAATGTTCATTAAGAAAGTTTATTCAAAAGTCAGTCCAAAATATATCACAGAAGGAAAACAGAATAAAGTGCAGTTATTTTCCAGAAAAGTTTACTATACATGGGCAGAATGATCAGACTCTTGATCAGAGACATGAATGCCTACTGACCCAAAAAGTTCCAAATGCATGATGATATTGTCTTTGAAAAATAAAAGTATTAGATGAAAAACATTAGACAGACATTCTGAGTTTCAAACAAATAACCAATGTTTTCAGTAAAATCCAGAAGACCAGTATCTTCCATAGAAAGAGGGACGGAAGTAGCCATAGCCATAACCACCATAGCCTCCAAGGCCATAGATGGAACCATAGCCATAGCCCAGGCCACCAAAGCCACCAAGGCCATAGGCAGGGCCACCATAGTAGTTGCCGTAATAGTAGCTCATTGTGTCAGAGGTTGTGGATTTGGTCTGATGTTGAAGGTGAGTTTCTGGAGAATGAATGTCACTGTCTGCAACCGGACGTTTATACTCCCCAGGTAAGGGTGTGGCAAACCACAACACACAAGCTTCATTCTCTTTGAAAATGCGACTTTCCTGAAAAACAGTACTATTAAGCCATTTCTTTGTTATTACGGGTAGTCTCAAACATGCATGAAGATATTTTTTCTTTGAATTTATTCAATTATAATTTCATAGGATCAACCTTTGTTTTCAATAATCTTTCTATATTTAAAGTTGATATTTACAGCTATTTTTATGTTTAAAATATGAGTATAATGCTACGTTGCATCAGGTAAATCATTCTTGTCATTCTTGCCTAGATTTTTGTCATTTTCAAGTGACGTTGCCTTTAATATTCCTTATCCAGAATTATCATCTATTTTTAAATATATGTTTCATTTGGTTTTCGCATTTAATAGACTGACATACCAATTATTAAATAATTGTGAATGAGAAAAATTAATTTAAAATCCAAAAGAAGAATATATTTAAAAATAAGGAATGAATATTATCCATCTCCCTTGTTTCATTTTTCTGTAGGTGAGCACGCTAACCACCATCATCTGAAGGGGCAAACACAGGAGGGTAGTCAAGCCTCTCACAATTTAGCCCACACTACCTTTCTTTCCCACAGTATTCCCAATATTCCCTTATATGGAACATATCTCTGATAGTGAGTATTTTGTCAACTTCTCCAAGATGTTACTACATTTCCAAGTGTACACTTCCCTGCTTAATTCCTTGTTATCATGACCCACCAAAACATTGTGCATGAGATTTGCAAAGTGGAAGTAAAGCAGCCAACAGTATTTTTTTTAATGCTTACAAATTTAGTCTAGGGCATATATCTCTGTTGCAGCTCACACCTGTTGTCTCTTTTCTGCCTGCTCCCGTTGGTGTGAGGTAACAAGCAGGCATATAGTTCCTCCATGGATCCTCTCTCAAAAGGTTTTTCTAAATCCTGACACAGGAACATAGACTTAATGAGCTTGCTACCTCCTCCTGAAGACATCACAGATACTGGACAAAAACTTGAATTTATGCAAAAGAAAAAGAGAGTGTTAAAAATAAAACAGATTAAGGGAAAATAAAATTCATTTTTTCTTTATATTCCCTAACTTTCCAGAGCAAAAATATTTCCAACATATTCAGTGTTTATACCTTAGGTAGGGGTTAAATATTTGACCATAGCACAACGATGGGAGAGAGGAATTGTAGGTACACTTTTATAATATCCAAGTACTACAGTTGGACAATAATGAATATTTTACAAATGCATAAATAAAAATTCAATAGTATGATAAAACGGAATTATTAAAAAAATCACAATTAGCCTAAGAGGAGACAGAAAAAAATAGTGGTGGGACGTGGTGTGACCAAGAACAGATGGAACAAAGAGAAAACTAGAAAGATAGATTTTAATTCAAGTATACCAATAACATTAAAAGTGAACATTATAAATGCACTACAGAGAAGAAAGACATTATTACTTTAGATTTAAAAAAAGCAATTTACCACTATAAGTTGTCTATAAGAAATTTACCTTAAATATAAAGACATATCTAAGAGAGAGAAAAAAGATGACATATCAATGCTAGCCAAGAGAAAACTGAAGTAGCTAGTTTAATGTGAGAAAAAATAACTTTAAATTCATGAAATATTATAAAGAATATAGGAGGAGGGTATTGAATGAGCCCAACACAAAGAAATGGTAAATGTCTGAGATGATAGATGTGCTAATTACCTTGGTCTGATCACTAATATTACCTGTATTGAAACATTATTATGTATGTACAGTTATTATATATCATTAAAATATGTCAATTAAAATTAAAAAAGAATAAATAGCATTAAATATAAAATGCTGGTTAATTTTCCCTTAGAGAAAACATAACAATTCTAAATATGTAACCACCTAACAAGAGAGCTTCGAATTTAGTAAAGAAAAAATTTGTAGAACTGAAAGAGGAAATAAAGAATTCCATAATTTTAATTTTAGATTTCAACAATCTGTTCTCAGTAATTAATAAAATAAGTAAATGGAAAAATCAGCAAAAATAGAGAATGCCTGAAAAACACTAAAATCTAACCTAATCTAATTGGCACTTGTGAACACTCCATCAAGCAACAGTAGAACTGACATTATTTCAAGTGCATAGGGACATTAACTAAGATAGACTATATTCTGGACCTTAATTTCATTCAGGACATGCTTATGTAAATTATATTCTTTCAGATTTATTAAATAAATTTAATGAAATTAAATTTAAAAATGATAAGATGATATCTGGAAAATGCTCCAATATCTGAAAATTTAACAACACACATATAAATAACAAATGAATCAAATGAGAATAAGAATAATCAAAGAAAATTAAAAGATTTTGAGCTAAATGAAAATATAATGAACTAAAATATTTGGGATGTAGCTAAAGCAGCACTTACAGGAAAATTTGTATTAAATACTTATATTAATACAAAAATTCCTCAACTCTAAAATTTAAGTTTTTGGTAAACTAAATAAATAAATAATAAAAATCAGAGTTTAAGTAAACACAACCCAGAAAATCAATAGAGAAAAAAACAAGGAAATCAAAACTTGATTCTTTGGGTAAACACCCAGTGGTGGGATTGCTGGATCAAATGGTAGGTCAACTTTTAGTTTTTTGGGGAATCTCCATACTGTTTTCCCTAGTGGTTGTACTAATTTGCAGTCCCACCAACAGTGTGTAAGCATTCCATTCTCTCTGCATCCACACCAGCATGTATTGTTTCTGGACTTTTTAGTAATAGCCATTTTGGCAGAGGTAAGACGATATCTCATTGTGGTTTTACTTTGCATTTCCCTGATGATTAGTGACATCAAGCATTTTTTAATGTATGTGTTGGCCATTTGTTCAAGTTCTTTGTAGATTCTGGTTATTAGAACTTTATCAAATGTATAGCTTGCAAATATTTTTTCCCACTCTGTAGGTTGTTTATTTGCTCTGTTAATTGTTTCCTTGGCTGTGTAGAAGCTTTTGAATTTAATTAAGACCCATTTATTTATTTCTGTTGTTACTGTGATTGCCGTTGGGGTCTTCCTCTTAAATTCTTTGCCTAGGCCAAACTCTAGAATAGTTATTTTATCAAAAAGACACCTTCACACAAATGTTCATTGTGGCACAATTCACAATTGCGAAGATGTGGAATCAACCCAAATGCCCATCGATTCGTGAGTAGATTAACAAAATGTGGTATGTGTATACACACACACACACACACAAACACACCATGGAATACTACTCAGCCATGGAGAAAGATGACTTAATGCCTTTTGCGACAATTTGAATGGAACTGGAGACCATTATCCTAAGTGAAGTATCTGAAGAATGGAATAACAAATACTATATGTACTCACTGTTAAATTGGAACTAACTGATGAGCACACATATGCATGGAGGGAAGTAAATCTCAAGGAAATCAAGCAGGGGGAGGGGGTTGGAGGGGATGGGCAAAAGCTTACCTAGTGGGTACAGTGAACACTATCTGGGTTATGGGCACATTTTTAACCCTGACTCGAGCATTACAAAAGTGATCCATGTAACCAAAACCATTTGTACCCCCATAATACTTTGAAATAAAAAAAGGAAGCAAAAACCCTTGATTTATAGAGATCAATGTAATTGATCAATATGTGGCCAGATACACCAAGAAAAAAAAAGATATAAAACAAATTACCTGAAAGTAAAAAGGAAGTATCATTAAAGACCCCACAGAAATTAAAAAATAATAAGTGAAACTATAAATAGCTCAATGTCCATATATGTGACAACATAAATAAAATGGACCAATTTTTTGAAAGATACAAGCTATCCAAAGCCACTAAAGTTGAAATAGATAACTACAAAATTCTATGTATATTAACTAAATTGGATTCATGTTTATAGACCTTCCAAAAAATAAAACTACAGACCCAGATATATAGTTGGTGAATTCTACAAAACATTCAAGGAGTAAATATTACCCAAACTATACAATCTTTTCTAGGAAAGAAAACAGGAAGGAATACTTCCTAAGTTATTTTTTGAGACCGACCCCATTACCTTAATACTAAAACCAAACATAGGAGAAGGGGGAAAAAAATAACAATCCAATACCTTGCATAAGCATAGACTCAACAACATTGAACAATATATTAACAAGAGGAACCAAGAAATATATTGAAAGAATAGTGCATCATATCCACATTAGATTTATCTGAGGAATCCAAATCTGGTTCAACATGAGATAAGCAATCAATATAATTTACTGTATTAACAGATTAAAAAAGAAAGATGTCACCTCAATAGATGTAGATAAAGCGTTTGACAAAATTCCATATCTATGCATATTAAAAATTCTCAGCAAACTAGAAATTGAAGAGATTTTCTGTATCCATTAAAGATGACAAAATTCTGGCCAGATGGGGTGGCTCATGCCTGTAATCCTAGCATTTTAGGAGTGTGAGGTGGGAGGATCGCTTGGGGCCAGGACTTGAGACTAACCTGAGCAGCATAGCGAGACCCAATTTCTATAAAAAACACAACAATTAGCGGAGTGTGGTGACACTCACCACTTGAGCCCAGGAGCTATGATGACACTCACTCCCGCCTGGGTGACAGAGCAAGATTCTGTTAAAAAAAAAAAAAATCCTACAGCTAATTTTATACTAAATGTTGCAAAACTTTATGCTTTTCTTTGAATATCAGAAACAAGGCTAGGCTGTCCTCCCACCACATATTCCATGTCATAATGCAAATCCTAGGCACTGCACTAAAGAAAAGGAATGAAAGACATTCAGAATGGAAAGGTGGAAATAAAATTGTCTTAATTCCCCAACTATGTGATTGTCTATGTTAAAGAAAGACAAACTGACACATAAAAGTTCCTACAATTAATAAATGAACAAGTGAGTTTAGGAAGGTTGTCAGACACAATATCATTATATAAATACACTTGGAATTTGTTATTTGTTTTGACAAGTAACATTCACAATAGTACCAAAAATTAAATCTTTAAATAAAAATCTAATAAAATATTTGCATATTCCATATGTTAAAAGTGAAAACACTTTGATGAGAGATCAAAGAAGACCTAAATGATTGTAAGGGCATGCTATGTTCAGGATTAAATGCTTATAGTTAATGTGTGAATTATCCCTAATATGTTCCATTTATTCAATGGAATCTCACTCAAAATCTCAGAAGAGTTTTTGTAAATGTGGATAAGCTGACTCCAAAATATATTCTGGAAGACAAAAGTACTAGGATAGCCAAAATTATTTTAACAAAGAAGAAAATACTTGGAGGACCAAAAGGGCTTTTTGGGATTAATTATAAAGCTACGTTATTCAAGACAATAGGGAATTATTGTATGGATAGACATACATATTAATAGAATAGCACAGAAAATCTAGAAATAGATCCAAATAAATATGGTCAATTAGTTTATGCAAAGTAACTAAAGCAATTTAATACAGAAAGAATAGCCTTTTCAGTAAATCATGCAGGGACAGTTGGACATACCTATACAAACAAACCAAAACAAACAGGTTTTTTTTTTAAACGTTCTCAACCCATGCCTTGAACTTCAATAAAATGAATTATACATCACACCCAAACTACATCTTATACAAAAACTAATAGTACTTTGACATATACCTCATAATATTTGAATCTATTTTTTTGAATCTATTTATACAAAAAAATTCAGAATGGATCAATAAGTCTAAATATAAAATATAAGATATAAAATTTTATAAGAAAAAATGGGAGAAAATTATTGTGACCATAGGTTATGTAAAAAATTTATTTGATACAACACCAAAAACAGGAACCATTGATTAAAAATATTGATAAATTAGTCATTATCATAATCAAATGTTTGCTTTATGAAAGACATTTTAAGAGAACTAAAAGAAGACAGACTAGTAGAAAATATGTGCACATCACACTTCTAACAAATTACATTTGAATGCAAACTACACAAATAATTCTCAAAACTCAACAACAAGAAAATATACAATCTATTTTTCAGTAGATTTTATTTTTTAAAGCAGTTAGTTTCACATCAAAATTTAGTGGAGGTTACCAAGATTTTCCATATATCACCTGACCCCACACATGCATAAACTTTCTCTTTCTCTCCCACCAGAATGGCACATTTGTTACAATTGATGAGCCTACATTAATATATCATTATTACCAAAAATCCATAGTTCACATCAGGGTTCACTCATGCTGTTGTACATTTTATGAGCTTGGACAAATGTATGATGACATATACCCATTACAGTATCATACAGAGTAATTTCACTGCTCTAAAAATCTGTGCTTTGCCTGTTCATCAAGTTTTAAACAGACACTTCAAAAATATTAAAGATGGATAGAATATGCATAGAAAAACATGCTCAACATCATTAGTCATTAGGGAAATACAAATTAAAACACGCATATGTAGATATTGCAAGACTTGGAGATAGAACTTTTGTTTGAGTGGGCTCCAATAATACCAAGCTATTATCAATTTACTTTCAGATGAATGGGTATAGCTAAATCTGCCTGGGTTGAGGCAAACCGTACATCTGGGAGTTCCAATAAGTTTCCATGTGTAATGCAAAGTTTATTAAAAAAATAACTAAAGCACATATGCTAATTTAAAGTTTGCATGTATATATTACTAAATCACTATATTAACCATAGCAATTGTCTAAAAGTTTGAAAAATAATGTTTTGGGGTTTTTTTGGTCTTTGTTTTAGTAAGAGGCAGGGAGAAGTATTTTAGTATAGGTAATTTTTGAATTGCCAGGATGTATTAACAACTAAAGGCAGACAAACTTTTAATCAGTGTTTCTGTTTGTTCGGTTTTTTTTTTTTTCTAATTTTAAATAGTGGTGATTTGTTCTCATCACCACTTATTTGGTCTTTCTGCTTAATTTCTTTAAATATGCACTCAATATACATTTATTTCTCCTCAATCCACCAAAATCAGGGGCACAATACAACTTGCCTCCTTGATAGTGTGCACCAATATTGCTGAAGAAATCATCTATCTGGATATCAACTATATTTTTATATATATTTTTGTTCTTTGCTATTCGCTCTTCTCATCCAAATAAACAGAAGAAAAAAAAAAAAACCTTTGCTTATCACACATGGCTCCCCATTAGCTACATTCACCCTGCTAATCCAATGTTTTTCTTCTAACATCAATTTTTTCATTGTTCTATGGGTTCTACATTCTATTCTTCATCGCTGTGACAAGGAAAAATGCTTCTCTCTTCACTTATGTGTTTTTTCCAAATAGTGTAAATGTGAAGCTTTTTTTCTGAGCCTGTATGTTGTACAATCTTCTGTCTTTAAATTCATGTCCATTTGATCCAATTTTTCTATTCTTAATTCCCTAAAGGAATTATGTTAATTTCACATAATAGACCACTTATTTTTTTATTAACTAACACATGTCATATTTTATTAACTGACACATGAAAATTTTAGAATATACACAAAAACAGGCAATATAGTATGAGGAACTATCATATATACAATACTCATCTTTAAACATTGTCACCACAAGCAGAATTATGTTTCCTTTACACAAACAGTATGTTTCTCCAATATGTTATTTTGTAGAAAACCCCAGTTTCCACATCATTGGAAAAGATTCTAAGTGATACTCAAAAAAAAGTAACTTTTTAACATTGTTTATAAATGAAAATGTCAACTCCCTCAATTAAAGTTTTTTTGTTGGATTTATTTGGTGCTGAATAAACACTTGCTGTAGAATTGGTTCAAAAGTCTAAGCTTTATTGGTGTCAGTGTGTCTCCTCTCCCTGTAAGAAATGTTCTACTTTTATTATATCATCAAAGGAATGAGCTATGACAACCTTTTTCTCCTAAACTCATTGTTGAAAGAACCTTTGAGAATCATATGAAGACTGTCACAAGGCATGAAATTCACACATTTCATTGAGAGTTAACAAGACTCATCTTTATGTAGGACTCAACAGAGAAGACTAGATATCTGAGAAAGGTGAGGGTTCAGGCAAGAGTCAAGGATTCTTTTCTAGAATAGATTTCTGGGCAAGGTATGAATGAAGAATAAACACATTCAATATTCAACCAGAATTGAAGAAGACATAGAAACATTAATTCACAATCCACTTCTATGTTTTTAAGTAAAGAGAAAGTTAAAAGGGTTGTGTCCCAAAAAATATATAGCATAGGCTGCAATGCTGAAATATCCAGGAATGGTAGGCAAGATAGAAAAATCTAGGATTTCTGTTAATTTCCTAAGGATGCCATAATAAAGTACCACAAAATAGGTGGCTTAAAACTACATAAATTTTAAGCCTTAAACAATTCTGACAGCTAAAAGTTCAAATTCAAGGTTTTAAGAGGATGGTTTTAAGTCTTCTCTCTGAAACTCTAGGCGAGAATCTATTCATGTCTTTCTTTTCCTTCTGGTGTTACAAGACACTAAGAGTTCCTTTACTTGTAGGCACATCACTGTAATCTCTGCTTGTGTCGTCACATGGACTTCTTGTGTATGTTGACATTTCTGCACTATGTGTGTATCTATCTCTGTGTCTCTTGTCTTGTTCTTATAAATACACCAATCACATTGAATTAAGAGTCCACCTACTATAGAATGATCTCACCTTAACCTACCATATCTGCAAAATCTATATAAGGTCACATTCTTAGGTTTTGAGAAGTACCTAAATTTTGAGAGACGACCATTCAACCTATACAGGTTCTTCTTCTTCTATGGGGTTAAAGTTTGAGGGAGGGGGACACAAGCAATGAATGTCTACACCTTTGACTTGCAAGGAGGCACCAGACACTAAGGCATTCAGAAAAATGAGTGACAATTAAGAACACTTGATCAATTTAGGAACATAGTAATATCTATAATTGAGTACAGCATCAAGAAAGATGATTTTCCTTACATAGCACTGAAGGGTCTTAATAGCTTATGATTATGTGAAAACACAAGAGATGCTCCTTAAAATGTTAAGAATCATAAAGGACATTATTTTTAAAAGTATTAGGAAGTCTGAATTTATTTAGCTCTGTGGAATATCACATCAAAAAAAGAACATCAGTTTAGCAAGACAAGTTATCTGAACCAGTGCTTATATTACCAATGAAGACAGTTTCTAAAAAGACCTAAATATAATGCAGATAATTCCATGAAGTAATAATGCTAATAAAAATATTATTGAGATTTTATAAAACATAAAACTTTAATGCACTGAAATGGATGAAAAAAATGAAACTAGATATTGTATGTTCACATAGAAAGTTTATTAGAAAATAAACCCAGATGTATTACAGAAGGAAAATGTAATAAGCCAACACATCATAATTAAGAAGAGCTGATAATGCCCAACTTGCATAATTAGATCCTTGACAAGAGATGTGGATCCCCATTGATACACACAGTACCAATGCATGGTGATATATTCTTCTTCAAAAAAAAAAAAGAATTAGAAAATGAAAACTTTTAAAAAATTCTGGGTTCTGAAGTGATGACCTATTTCAGAAGAATCCAGATGACCAGTATCTTCCATAGAAAGAGGGACGGAAGTAGCCATAGCCATAACCACCATAGCTTCCAAGGCCATAGTTGGAACCATAGCCATAGCCCAGGCCACTGAAGCCACCAAGGCCATAGCCAAGGCCACCATAGTAGTTGCCATAGTAGTAGCTCATTGTGTCAGAGCTTGTGGATTTGGTTGTATGATGAAGGTGAATTTCCTGAGAATGAATATCACCAACAGCACGCAGACTTTTATATTTCCTCATCATGGATGTGGTAAACCACAACAAAGGAGTGTCATTGTTTTGAATATCTCTCTTTGGTGAAAAAGAGTTCCATTAAGTCATATCTTTCTTATTAACTGTAGTTCCAAAAATGAAAGAACACATTTTTCCTTTGAATGTAGTTTAATTTTCATTTCTCAGAATCAGTATTTGTTTTAATTATGTTCGTATCTTCAAAGCTGATTTTTTAATTAAATTAAATTAAATTGTTTTTATTTATTTATTTTTATTTCAAAGTATTATCGGGTACAAATAATTTTGGTTACATGTATCACATTTATAATGCTGGAGTCATGGTCATAAGTGTGCCTATCACCCAGATACTGTGCATTGTGCCCATTAGGTAGGTTTTCTCTCCATCCCCTCCACTCCCCTCCCCCTACTTGATTTGCATTAAATTTTACTTCCCTCTGTGCACATGTGTGCTCATCCCTTAGTTCCAACATAATATTGAGTACATCTGGTGTTCATTTTCCGTTCTTTAGATAATTCACTTAGGATAACGGTCTCCAGTTCCACTCAAATTGTTGCAAAAGTCATTAAGTCATCCTTCTTCATGGCTGAGTAGTACTTCATGGTATACATATACCACATTTTGTTAATCCACTCATGAATTTATGGGCACTTGGGTTGACTACACATCTTTGTAATTGTGAATTGTGCCACAATAAACATTTGAGTGCAGGTGTCTTTTCGATCAAATGACTTCTTTTGCTTTTGGTAAATACCCAGTGGTGGGATTGCTGGATCAAAAGGTAGGTCTACTTTTAGTTCTTTGAGGAATCTCCATACTGTTTTCTATAGAGGTTGTACTAATCTGCAGTCCCACTAACAGTGTAAAAGTATTCCTTTCTCTGTGCATCCATGCCAGCATCTATCATTTCTGGACTTTTTAATAAAAGCTGTTCTAACAGGGTAAGGTGATATCTCATGGTGATTTTAATTTGTATTTCCCTGATGATTAGTGATGCTGAGCATTTTTTCATATGTTTATTGGCCATTTGTCTGTCTTCTTTTGAAAAGCTTCTCTTCATGTCTTTTGCCCACTTTTTTATAGGGTTGTTTGATTTTTTTTTTTAATTCAGGATATTATGGCAGTACAAATATTTTGGTTACATGTAATGTGTTTGCCTCACCCAAGCCAGGGCTACAAGCATGTCCTTCCCCCATACAGTGCTTGTTTGATTTTTTCTTGATGATTTACTTGAGTTTTCTGTAAATTCTGGTTATTAGCCCTTTATCAGATGTATAGTTTGCAAATATTTCTCTCATTCTGTAGGTTGTCTATTTGTTCTGTTGATTATTTCTTTGGTTATACAGAAGCTTTTTAATTTAACTAAGTCTTATTTATTAATTTTTGTTGTTGCTGCGATTGCCATTGGGGGTCTTCTTCATAAATTCTTTGCCTAGGCTGATATCTAGAAGAGTTTTTCCAACATTTTCTTCCAGTATTCTTATGGTTTCAAAGCTGATTTTTTTTTTATCTATTTCTACATCAAAATTGAATCTGCCAAGCTCTTTTATTAGTTAGATAATTCTTGGCATTTACTCAGATTTTGTTTTGTCTATTAATAGCCTCTTTTCTTTGTTGTAGCTTAGTTTTTATCTTTTTCAAATTACCTGGGATTTTTCCTTTGAATTACTCTATAATTAGATTATGAAAAAATCACAAGTATTTATAATAAATTAGATGACAAAGATTTAGAAAAATGTAGACAATATCTGATCATTCTCCTTGTTGGATACTCTGTGTCCCAAACCTTTAAATTTTTGTGGAAAGTCTCTATTACCCCCAAATTTACATGCTTTCCTCAGCTGCTCATGAGACAATTTTTGAGATGATTTCTAAATATTTCCTGAGGTGTTCACACTGAATACATATAAAATAATTAAATTGAAATATTAACAAATATCATTGACTAAAGAAATTTTTATTTGGAAATACAGTGTCTATAAATATGAATAATAAAAATCTAAATTATCTGTGAACTTTATTTCTTTCAATACAAATATTTTTCTTCTTCCAGTAGCTTTTTTTCCCTTTCTTTTCATTGCGTTGGATCTGTGATAGTATTCTTTTTATTGCCAGTTGGAGGACAGTTCTTCCAGTGGTCTCGTATCAACCTAGTTCTCCCTCTCGTTTGTAGTTATGGAGAATAACTGTAGAATGTGCTGGGAATGGAACATCTTGAAATAAAGGGAAGTTGGGTGGAGCAGCCCAGACTCTATTCTAATCTCACTCTAAAAATAGGATATCCTTCAGTGCTTTATCTCACTGAGTCATGTGACCCTCAGACTATAAACCCAGAGTGGGCTGCTTTTCAGGATCCCTCAGCTGCAGTGCAAGTGAGTCTCACACGCAGTTGAGACTTCCTCTTCCCAAGACAGCTTTCCTGGGCCTTCAGGGACTGGCTTACTATGAATCCTAGGCTTCTGTTGTCCCTTGTTGCCTATATGAAAGTAATAGATCTGCTTCCTGTAACTTGTTGCATATATGGGTGTTCTGTCTCATCGGACCCAGACAAGCTGGTAACCAGCGCAGAGGGAACCCACCGCACAAAATTGGTGCAGTGGGTAAGGTCTGATCTGACAGAACCATGGCTTCCTGGCAAAGTGGAAGGGGTGATATCCCTAGTACCCAGCCAGTGTGGAAACTCAGCCTAGAGGTGCAGGGGGCAGATACACAACTGGATGTTTTATGGTGAAAGAAGAATGATAAACGGACATAAGTCAACCCCAGTACATGTGAATGAGCTAGCAGCAAGCAGTGACGCAAACAGCAAGGTATATGGAAACAGGGGAGGGTGACACATTGCCCCCTGGTGGCTGTACACATATGTGATTGCTCATTCCTGGGGCTAGAGAGCTCAGGATGGGGGCCCTCAGGTGGACCCTGAGATACCTGAGAGGAAACAGGAAAGAGGCACTCAGATCACAATGCAGGCTTTTAAAGAAAGGGAGACTTATTATCTAAAGTGCAGATATGGAGAAAGACTAGGAAAGTCTTATAGACTAGTAGGTGTGTTTATTTGATAAAGGGACATTGTAGACCCAAATGTCTTGGGCTGAAGGCACCATTAAGAATGGGGCTAAGGTCTCTGGGTTCCCTCCAGAGGCCAATGACTTTATACTTCTGTCAAAATAAAAGAGGAAAAGAGGGGAAAAATTAAACTGATGACAGTGGGAGCTTGGGAATGAATGCTGTGACGCATGGAACTTATCTGCTTATGTCTGTGGCCCTTTGGGCCATATCAGGCACCAGCGTATGGTCCCCACCACTGACCATATTATAGGCATAGGCATTTCCTTTTGGCTTCTTGTGACACAGAACATCCCTACTGCCTGAGCAGGTGTGCTACCTGGAGGGGACAAATATGTATCAGTCGTGTGTATGCTGGGAGTACCATAGCCACACCTGAGAGGAACTTACGTTTTGAATACCCCATGGAACTTCACTCTGTCCAAGGAACATCCTTCACTGCCCAGTAAAACAACAGCGGGCACACTCTCAAGGCAAACAATGGGCTTTCCATGCACCCTGTCATCCAGAAGCCAGTGGAGCCAAGACATCTGAAGAATGAACATCAGGACAGACTACTAGTGGGGGATACCCCCTACACACTGTATTGTAATGCAAGGGAAACACAACACTGCAGCACATGCTGAGAAACACTGAGCCTGGTGGGAGTGGAGCTGGACCAGGCAGCCTCCTACTGGGCTGTGCTTGCAAAATCCCAACCTCAGGGTCCCTAACAATTCTTTTATTTCCCCTTTATAGTGCATGTCACAAGGCAGTTTGTGGCTTAGGTTGCCACAGCACCCCAGTCAACACTCCCTAACTCTAATCTGTAGGAGATGCTTTCCCCGGGTGGCTCCTCTTGATGGGATCCCATAGATGTAGATAATGGAACCAAGGAATACTAGGGTACTAGGGTCCCCGTAGTGGCGCCAGAAATATCTTACCTTTCCATTTAGGTGAGCTACGTTATCAGACATATACAGTTTGTACAGGATGTGATCTCTCTTCCTGGATGGTCTGGGTCACGTAACAAGGGCAATAGGTCACTGCAGAGGTATCAGCCTCAGCACAGACACAGATAGACTGGGTCACTACACAACCCATCCTCACTCCTGTCTAATAGATAGGGAACACCTGAGACCCCAGAGGGGTGGGAGATGGAGCACTAACCTGTCAATCTGCTGTTTCCATAGGGACGTGGCAACAGAGGCCTGGATGCATAAGACCTTTGTGAGGCTCTCCCACGCTGTGGCCACCACGAGTAACCTGATGAAGGGGAAGTGCTGGACTTGCTGTCCTGGACCTCAGTCCGTCACAGACCATAGCAGCCTTCTCATCCTGCCAGTGGTGAACTGCCCCAGCATTTCTAATGCCACAGTGAACACCAGCAGAGCCTGAGCCCTGGCTTACCAGTGAGGATCTGGCACACACCACCTGGAAGGGAGCTGGATGTGCCAGTTTTAACTTAACTGACTCTGTGGCAAAATGTCACAACCACAACTAACAAAACCTTTATGGGCTGATACTTTGATGCACCAAGTTCCTTTGATTATGTGGACAAAAAGTGTGCCAGGTGAAAAACATGCACCACAGATGAGCTGACTCTATTTTTCCCAAGGCGGGGGTTGGAATCTTATTTTACATAAAAGAAGGGAGTGAAGGAAGCATCAATTATGTAGATGGTCCTGGGAAGGTGGAGGAATGTCTGGTTCTGTCTTGTCCCTAGTTTTGTTACTTGTAAAAGAAACTTGTAATTCATTATGAGTGTGGAATTGGGTGGGCATTAGTTTTAGATGCTAAGACATAGGTACTATTTGTATGTCCCTGCTTATGGGAAGTTAGCAAGGATTTCCTTACTGAATGATCTGTGGGGCCTGCTCTTCACAGGTGCCTGAGACTTTTCCCTTATCTTTTGCATAAGGAGTTGAGGTGGGGGTGGCCCTGAGACTTTGAATTTCTTTTGACCTTCCCCCCTGTTCTTCAAAAGCATTTGGAGAAAGCATTGTAGAAGACATGAGTTCATGGTTTTACATATATATTTTTTTAAATAAATATTTCATATATATTTTTTATCAAATCCCACATTGCTAAGAAGGTTCATTTTTAGATGTCCCTCAGAGGAGAAAAAAATTAAGCCAAGAGGGACCAATGTCAAAAAATTGTGAGTAAATAATAAAATTCAAAAATGACGAACAAAGCTAGATTCCAATAATGAGTTAACTCTCTCTCTCTCTCTCTCTATATATATATAAACATACTTTTTTCTCTCTACTTTCCCATTTTTATTAGAGACAAATCATATTAAGACCAATTTATTTGCAAAATACATTTTAGTTTCATACTTAGTCTGACTATTTGCATAAAGATCCATAGGACTAACCCTTGGCCATACAGGGTTTTTTTTTTGTTTTTTGTTTTTTTCTTCTTAATTAGCTTTGCTGGAACTTTTTTTTTTTTCATAATGAATTTCAAGTTACTTAAAGGTCCCTTGAGCCAAGCCAAGGATTTAACTGTCTGTAGATACTTGTATAAATTGGGTACATTTCTCTTCTCCTGAGACCCCAGAGTAAGGTCAGGTTCCTGGGTCTGTCAGAAAGTGACATTCTTTACTTACCACAGATCAGGAAATGTTACAGATGAGGTATCAGGTCAGTAATTTTTTTTCTAGAGGGCTTTTTTATTGGCCTTATAAAGTAAACGTAATCCCTCAAGGCAGTCTGGGCATATTGAAAATATGCCTTTCCAGTCAAAGCCTTGGTAAAATAATCAGCTTCTCTAATTCTGTCCTGTTGTAAAAGAAAACAGATTCTTATTGAAGTTATGCAAATAACTATATTGCCATTAAATAAGAATACTTATGAATAGTTCCCAAATTCTGGAGAAATTAAGTAGAGAGAAAAATGTTTTAAATTATTTACAAAATATACTTTACCAAGCTATTTATAGCTCAAAAGGAGGAAAAAAGTCTTCCCTTCTTCTGGAAAACAAAACATAAAAAGAATTAGCAATGTTTTAAACGAACAGTCAAAAAATTAGTTCAGTCCCATGTAATTAATTCTTGCTCTGCTGGAGGTTGGTTTAGCAGTCCTCAGGAATGCATCAGTTTTTTTATTAAAGTAAGCCAGTTTCTTGAGAGTTCAAGGGCATCTAGCTGAGGTGTCAAAATTTTAAACTCAAAGCATGTTTAGTTAAAGTAAAAGTAGCTTTCATACAGAAAAACAAATGTTAATGTTTGGAAAAGTTTATCCTGGAGTTTGTATGTCACAAGGTGTTATGTAGGGCCTCAAAAAAAAAAAAAAAAAAAAAAAAAGTGGTGGCAATTTCATTGAGTCCAAGTCAGAAAAATGGAAAAAGAAGGCTGGGCGTGATGGCCCATGCCTGTAAACCTAGCACTCTGGGAGGCCGAGGCAGGAGGATTGCTCGAGGTCAGGAGTTCGAGTTTGAGAAAAATGGAGAAAGAATTTGAAAACATTATTTGGAGACTTGTAGCTAGAAAAAAATTCAGGATTCCGTCTAAATTGTATGATCGCTAAAGTTAGTAGAAAACCACTTTTTGAGGAGAATGAAAGTAAAATAATATTAATAATTGTCTGTGGATGACAAAAAGTCTTAGAATAGCCATGGTTAAAGAGACAATTGACAAAGAAATTTGTTTATTTTTGTGGCATGTAACAATTTAAGTTAATAACCATAATTATTATTGGTAACATAAATCAAAGCATGTCAGTGTCACCAAAAGCTTGGCACTTGTTCCCGAGGCTGCATCAGAAGAAAGAGGACAAGTGGTTTGAGGAGACTGAAAGAGGAGTTTATTAATTTGCCGGCAAATGAGGAAAATGGCAGACTCCCTTCTTAAAGTACCATTTTCCCAATGATAAGCAGAAATACAGAGTTTTGAAAGGAACGGTTTTCAGTGCTAGGCTATTGTTGTTCAACTATACTTGCTGATTCTGATTGTCCCATCTCTGTCCCATCTCCACTGAACACAGTCCAGGACCTCTGCCTGGACAGGTCTGCTGAGCCATCTTCTGTAGCACAAAGAACAAAGGACATTTCCCTGCCTTTCTCAACTGGCCGGAGGCAGGGATGCAGGCTTTAGTTCCCCAAAAGAGTGGGTGAGGTTTTAAAGCGACAGAAAACTTTTCTATCATTTTTTCAGGCCATTCTCTCTGTTACATCAGAATTTTAGAAATACAATTTTGGAACACATATCAAAACTTCTTTATATAAACATAACCCAAAGAAATATAAATTCTATATTTTAAAATGCTTCCTGTATGGTTTTAACATACTGAATAAGCCTACTATATCTCTCTTAGACTTTCAGTGGCCCTGATATTTAAAAAGCTAGTTTGAGTCTAGTTTCAGTCTATTCAAAAAGACTGAATTTAAAATTTTGATTTTTGAAAGTTTGTCAAATATCAAAGGTTTAAAACATTTGTTGTTATAAAACACTGTCATAAAAAAGGATAACAGGTTACTATAAAGTAGTCACTTATTCAGCCAAAGCAATAATTCAAAGATTTTAAAAAGCAAAGAATTTTTGCCCTTTGGTAGAAAAGAGGCTCAGTTTTCCAAATGATAGTACCTAATAAAGACAAATCAAAAATAAAGAGGCAAAATGGAATCTGTCGCTCCTTCTTTCTCCTCCCTTTTTTTGTAGTTTACTTAAAAGGTGAACAAAATCCTTTATTAT